>NC_048599.1:11275624-11314114 GCF_003668045.3 Cricetulus griseus
TGCCCCGGGCTCCGGGGTCAGGAAGAGCACAAACTCGCGTGTCCCCCGGCTCAGACTGGTCGGCGTCCAAGTGCCACTTCAGGAGGATGCCCGCTGCAGCCCCGAGGCCCGCCTGGCGGAGGCGGAGCAGGTGCGGTCGCAGGACTCCTCGCCGGCCGAGCGCGCAGCACCGCCTAGTGGCAACCGGTGCACACTGCAGCGGCCGCAACTCGCGAAGCGGGCGCGCGGAGCACACCCGGATCTCTGGGTGCATCTTCAAGAGACTGGCTCACAAGCTGTCCTTGCACACCAGCTCCGGCTCCGGCTGCATGTCAGAAACCCACACGGAGCTTTTAAATCAGACCCGGTGTAGTGCCTCAAAGCACTCCCCAAATAGAAGCAGAGGATCAAGAGTTAAAGTCATCTTTGGCTACATAGGGGGTTCGAGACCAGCCTTGGCCACATGAGACCTTGTCTCAAAAGCACCTTCACACACACACACACACACACACACACACACACACACACACACACACACACACACACACACACACACACACACACAATTAAGAGTTTAAGAGGCTGGGCACTGGTGGCGCACGCCTTTAATTCCAGCACTCGGGAGGCAGAGGCAGGTGGATCTGAGTTCAAGGCCAGCCTGGTCTACAGATGGAGTTACCGGACAGCCAGGACTACACAGTGAGACCCTGTCTGGAAAAACCAAGCATGGGGCGGGGGGGGGGGGGAGGGTAACACAGACACAAAAATAACATGTATTTGACAAAGTTGCAGGAGGGGACTCTGGTGCATCTGGTGGTGAAAGCCACCACTCCCTGGTATCTCATTCCTGTAATTCCAGAAACTGGGAAGCTGAGCTAGGAAGAGTGCAGTGAGTTTGATGTCAACCTGGGCTACACAGTGAGACTCTGTCTCAAGAAAGAAAGAAAGAAAGAAAGAAAGAAAGAAAGAAAGAAAGAAAGAAAGAAAGAAAGAAAGAAAGAAAGAAAGAGAAAAAAAAGTGCTGAACATGACCCACCCAGGCAGGAGGGTCACCTCTACTGAAGAGTGGGGCTGCCTCCCTGCAATACAAATGGGAAAACTCAAAAGGCAAAAGGGTCAGACCACAGTCTAGTTTTGAATTTTCAGCTGATGTCTTTTAAAATATTATGTTTATTTTCAAATGGGCTGGTCTTAGGGTTGAGAATAAATACCCCACCACCCTTGACCTTTCTCCCGTTACATGTGAGTTTATATTCTTTCTGGCAACCCCAGGGAGGGGTCTAAAGATAGTTCACCTGGCTTTTGAGTGCTCTAGGGATGTTGGCTTTTCACTTCCAGGTGTGTGGTTGCAGCTTTTCCACATCCATTCGGACCCTGTGGCCTTCTGGCCAGCATCTTCTGGAAAATTCTTGGCAAAGCCTGGGGTCCCAGGTGCTTGGTTCCTATTATAGGAATCCACCAAAGCCACCCATGGCCACCCATCCATCTTAGTTATGACATTTCTAGTACTGAGTTCTGGTCACACGGTCCCCTACACTCTAGCAAGCTGACCAGGGACAGGCATAGGGACAGGGACAGCTGGAAGCGCCCAGGCTGACCTTGGGTTGGCCAATAGCACAAGCCACTGGGTAGATAACCAGAAGAAATGCTAAGAGTGAGTGGCTGAGGTCTGGCAGGGCATTCTGTTGTCACCAGGCACAGGCTACATTGTGTGTGGGTTCAGCTGTGGCCTGGCCATGACACTGAGGAAGGGCAGATACTGAACTGAGTCTTCATTCAGCAAGGTGGTAATTTTGGGGTGAGAGAGAAAGCTGGGGAGGAGAGTGCTCAGTTTGAATATTTGTAAGGTCCGTTTCTTTGGTGTAGTTAGTTACAATAGGCAACTGTTAGAATGTCCTTGGGAGGCAGAGGCAGGAGGATTAATGCTTACAAGGTCACTGCTACTTAATGAGTTTAAAGCTAGCCTGGGTTGGATGAGCCTCTATCTAAAAAAAAAAAAAAAAAAAAAAAAAAAAAAACCCGACCAGGAATGTAATACAAAATGTGAGTGGCTTGGGGAGGCCTTTCTGGGGAATCTGTCCCCCATCTTTAAGCGTCACACCCTGGGGGGTGTTGGGGAGCTAGTAATTGCTGTGCATCTAGAATCCGGTGCCCCACCCCACTTTTTGAGCTGGGGATGTGGGAGAAAGGGGGTGTTGGCCTGCTCATTCCACCAGGTCAGCCTTTGATTGGTGTTGAAGTCTGAGAGCTACCCTTTTCCGGGTCCTGCTCTGTGCCAGGGACCCTGACCAAGGCCCAGGGAAGATTTTAAACAAAGGGTTGAATTTGCATAGGGTCGAGCCTCCCAGAGGGCGCGTGCTGCGGCCTTCAGGCCTTTCGCACAGACGTCCTGCCCAGGCTCCCCAGCCCCTGGAAAGGCCTGGGACGTGCTGTTAGCCTGAGGCCTGGAATGAAGCCTGTGGAGGCCTCACCCTGCCCAAACCAGTTTGAACCAGCTGTGGGAAGGAGCCAGGCCAATCCCTTCGAGCTCCCTCTGGCGCCCAAGTTGGGCTCAGACCTGCAGCCCGTTTTAGAGGTTGGTGCGGTTGGGGGCAGGGCCCCAGCAAGGCCTGGGGATGGGAGTGCGGACGGGGAGGTGCCCGGGTGGGGTGGAGGTGTCTGTCCAGCCTCTGCCCGGTATGGAGCGTCCCCAGAGCCCAAGCTCGGCCCCAGGTCGCGCCCTTCTGCTCCTGCACCTTCTGGCTTCATCTCTAGGGACACAATGGTTGTCAACCGGCTTTTCAAGGTTCTCTCAGCTCAGACCTCAACACAGATCCAAGCCCTGTGGTGGTTGCATGTCTGTAATGTCCCTAGGTCTAAGCCCTGTGGTGGTTGCATGTCTGTAATGTCCCTAGGTCTAAGCCCTGTGGTGGTTGCATGTCTGTAATGTCCCTAGGTCTAAGCCCTGTGGTGGTTGCATGTCTGTAATGTCCCTAGGTCTAAGCCCTGTGGTGGTTGCATGTCTGTAATGTCCCTAGGTCTAAGCCCTGTGGTGGTTGCATGTCTGTAATGTCCCTAGGTCTAAGCCCTGTGGTGGTTGCATGTCTGTAATGTCCCTAGGTCTAAGCCCTGTGGTGGTTGCATGTCTGTAATGTCCCTAGGTCTAAGCCCTGTGGTGGTTGCATGTCTGTAATGTCCCAGATGAGGTGGAGGCAGGTGAATTAGAGCATTCTTGGCTACATAACAAGTTCGAGGTCTTGGTATGTATAGGAGCCTATCTCAAAGAGAGAAAAACCAAAACCACACAAGTTATGGACATGGTTGCCACATTTTTGAGTACACAATGGAAACTTCTTTTTTGTGTCTACATTTTAATTTTTATCGTATTTGGTGTGGTGTGGTGTGGTGTGTGTGTGTGTGTGTGTGTGTGTGTGTGTGTGTGTGTGTGTGTGTGTGTGCCGGCATGAAGGTCAGAGGACAAGTTGGGGAATCAGTTCTCTCCTCCCGCCATGTAAGTCCTAGGGATTGAATGCAGGCTGTCAGCTTGAGCTTTGGACGTCCCAGGTTCTGGGCTTGCTCAGATGTGGCACTTAGGATGGTGACCCAGTTGTCACCATGTGCCAGGCACTGTTCTCAGCTCACTAGGGTCCCCATCCCACCCATGGGAAGATCAGCCCTGCCAAGTCCCCACTGTGCCAGGTGGAGACTGTCATCCACATAAGCAGTCAGGGGCCAGGACCCAATCTGGGACAGTCTGACACCCGAAGTGAAGTCCTACCAGGCCAGCAGCCACTGCCACCTTCATCACAGCAGCTCTGGCCATCCACCACAGGGGGCTCTCATATCAGGCCTGTTGCTGTGCCCTCTCAGAAGCGTCTAGGGAGGGTCTGAACCCTCACCTGAGATCCCAGCTGACCCCTCCCCGATGTGTGCAATTTAAGAACATGTAGAAAGCTGGGCGGGCGGTGGTGGCACATGCCTTTAATCCCAGCACTCAGGAGGCAGAGGCAGGCAGATGAAGATCTCCGGGAGTTCGAGACCAGTCTAGTCTACAGAGATACAGCGACAGACACAAAAGCTACACAAAGAAATCCTATCTCAAAAAACAAAACAAACAAACAAGAGTGTGTAGAAGAAGGGCAGTTAACTGAAGGGGACTCCGCCATCCAAGTCGGGTGTGGTGTTGGAGTGAGAAATGTCTCCCATAGGCTCATGGCTCATGCATTTGAACACTTGTTATCCAGTTGGTGGCACTGTTTGGGAGGGGTTTATGGAACCTTTGGGAGGTGCAGCCTTGCTGGAGGAAGTAGGTAAGTTGGAGAGGGCTTTGAGGGTGCTAGCCTCATCCATTTATCTTCGCTCTTTTTGCTTCCTGTGTGCAGTTGAGAGTTGATCTCTCAGACTCAGACTGTGGCCTCCTGTGGCCATTGTGGACCCCTTCTCTGGAACAGTAAGCCAAACCAAATGCTCGCTCTTCCTTCCTTCCTTCCTTCCTTCCTTCCTTCTTTTCTTTCTTTCTTTTTTTTTCTTTCGGTTTTCCGAGACAGGGTTTCTCTGTGGCTTTGGAGTCTGTCCTGGAACTAGCTCTTGTAGACCAGGCTGGTCTAGAACTTACAGAAATCCAACTGCCTCTGCCTCCCAAGTGCTGGGACTAAAGACGTGCACCACCACCGCCCTGCCCAAATGCTCTTTCTTTTTTTTTTCTTTTTTTAAAGATTTTATTTATTTATTATGTATACAACATTCTGCTTCCATGTATATCTGCACAACAGAAGAGGGCACCAGATCTCATAAAGGATGGTTGTGAGCCACCATGTGGTTGCTGGGAATTGAACTCAGGACCTCTGGAAGAGCAGTCGGTGCTCTTAACCTCTGAGCCATCTCTCCAGCCCCCAAATGCTCTTTCTTAAGTTGCTATTGGTCATTGAGTTTTACCATAGCAACAGAAAAGTAATTCACGGCCCGGGTAAGATGCAATTCAGCAGCTGATTTGGGGTCATTTCGGTTCTTACTGGAAACCCTAGGAAACTCATTGGCTCAGCAAGCTGCACTTAGGCGGGATGCTTGTTCTGGTTGGCTGGTGGTCCCTATCTGGAGTGAACAGGAATCGACTCACTGCTCTCCAGGCAAGTTCACCCCCCAGCCAGGCTCTGGATGGCTAAAGCATATGCCCCGAAGGTCTGAGCCACAGTGGGAGTTGGCATGTGACCATATCACATGGACAGCTTTTCTGCACAAAATATATCAATATCCACCTCTAGCAGGCTCAGTGAGGCCTCCAGAAAGAGCTGAAATCATGTCTGGTGCCACCAACCCCAAGACCCACATGGTGGAAGGAAAGAGCTGACACCTGCCAGTTGACCTCTGACCTGTATTCTTGTGCTGTGGCATGTGCACACACAAAATAAACAGTTCTTTTCCTTTTAAAAAAGAGCTGAGGCTGGGCGTTGGTGGCGCACGCCTTTAATCCCAGCACTTGGGAGGCAGAGGCAGGTGGATCTCTGTGAGTTCGAGACCAGCCTGGTCTACAAGAGCTAGTTCCAGGACAGACTCCAAAGCCACAGAGAAACCCTGTCTCAAAAAAACAAAAACCAAACCAAAACAAACCAAAACAAAAAAGAGCCGAAGCCAGATGTGGTGACACACACCTTTTGTTCCAGTACTCGAGTTGTAGAGGCAGGCAGATCTCTGTGAGTTCGAGACCAGCCTGGTCTACAAGAAACATGGTTTCTCTAAGTAGCCCTGGATTAGAGATGTGTGCTACCTCAACTTGCTATGTCCTCTTGAATATGGCAGGTGGCTTTGGACGGAACTATTTCCAGTGGCCACCACACTGTGGGAGATTTACTCTATATGACTTCGAAAACTGCACGCACGGCTACCCTGTGTGGTCTCGGTGGAGCTGCTTAACCTCTCTCTGCCTCATTTCCTTCATTATTTAATGCTGCACCGCAGCTTACCAGTGCTGTGTGCTCACCGTAAGAGAGTCTGACAGAAAGGAAGCCTCACTTCGCACTACACTGGGAGTGAAATGGACAAGCTAATGCTTTCAAGAGAGGGCAAAGTTGGCCAGGTCACACAGTGACGGGTGAGCCTGCCAGGCAGGGTCTTTGTGAGCAAGCATGCATTGGAGCTTCTGAGACGCTGGAATACATGGGTGTGCCAAGGGCTGCAGTGGAGGCTAGAGAAACCCATTCCCTGAAGGATGATGGAGAGGAATTCAATGAACTCTACAGAGTCTCTAGAAAAAGGGCTCCAAGAGAACCAGAGATACAGTGCCACACCGATTACGCAGGCTGGCCCGTCCCTGCCAGGCTGCACAACAGACCTGGTGCTGTGCTGTGGAGACCAAGGTTGGCAAATTCTGACTTGGTCCTGGATGTTCCTGCCCCCTGGTGGACATATCTAGTATGGCACACGCCCAGAGCCTGGGCTGTGGTTCAGTTTGTTGCTTGGGAGTTCATCATAGGTACATTTGATGTCATCGGGCGGGCTCTGTAGAAGAGAGCTGAGGACTCAGAAATGGAGAAAGGCTTAGTTATAAGACACTAGAGAGGTCCACTCCAGCTGGTGGGAAGGAAGTATGCGGCCTCACTGTGACCTGCCTTGACCACGAGCCAAAAGCATTTGTTCAGGCCTCTGGGCTGCAGGTCTCAAACATGCCTGCACCCCAAGTGCATCAAGAGGAGGCCTGAGCCTTGCCGGGCCACAACCTCTACTCAACACATTTGGCCCATCCTGATCCCAGACTCCTTTCCCTCTGACCCCGTGACAGTTCACACAGAGAGTGGTGGCAGCCTCTCACACGTCCCAGCACACACAGATGGAGTTTGTTCTCAGAGTAAAGTTGACATAGGGTAGTGGACAGAGGTCTTCTCATACATGAAAGTGACCCAGGATCTCCTGGCGGCGGGGAGGGGGGGGGAGGGCACGGCACACGTGTGCCACAGCGTGAATGTGAAGGTCAGAAGACAGTTCATTACCCTGAGTTCCAGAGTTGTTTCTCTTCTTCCACCACAGGGGTTCTAGGGGTTTAGGTTCCAGGTTCTAGGTTGCCAGGCTTGGCATCAAGTGCCTTGAGCCATTTTACCAAGTCTGCTTGGGGATTTGGCCAACATGAAGCCTGAGCAGGTCAGGGTGATGGCCTGACGTGACGAGAAGACGGTAGATGTTCTGAGAGCATCGGAAAGATTTTTCTTTTTGTAAATGTGGCGTGTGTGCATGCATGTTTACATGTGTGGGTGTATGTGTGTGCACAGGCGAACCTGGCCGTGTCTGTGTGTAGGCCAGAGGCTGATGGTGGAATTCTCGATGGCTTACTCTCTGAGGCAGGGTATCTCACTGGAACCCCACGCTTGCCATTTACCTAGGCTAGCAAGCTAGCTTGCTCCAGCGATCCTGTTTCTGCTCCCAAATTCGAGGATGACAAGCAGCTACTGTATCCAACTGGCACTTACAGGGTACCAGGGACTTAAACTTCTGTTCTCACCCTTGTGTAGCAAGCGTTTGACCTGCTGAGACGCCCCCCCCACACACACACACTCCCCCTCCATCTTATTGCTCAGACAGAATGGCAGAGCCTAGTCCCCAGGAAGGCGGCCATGTTTGTCTTGCTCATGGGTGTGTCCACCATCTGACAGAGAAGACAGTGGCATATCTCAAGGGAGTGAAATTTGGGGGTCCTTCCTTGTTCACAGCATAAGCTGTGACTCAGTCCCTAGGCACCTCTCCTGCTCAAAATGTGTGGTTCAGGGATGCCAGTAACCCAGCACACACAAACTGATTCACTCCTGTAATCCCAGCACTCAGCAGGTGCAGACAGGACTTTAATGCTAGCCTCAGCCAGACAGAGACTTCAGGGTCAGCCTGGACTACACAAAACTCTGTCTAAAACAAGGAAAAGAAACTGAGTGTGGTGGCCCCATCTTTAATTCCTGCATTTGGGAAGCAGAGGCAGATCTGTGAGTTCGAGGCCAGCCAGGGTTACATCGTGAGACTCTGTCTAAAAAAAAAAAAAAAAGAGGAAAGAGTGGCTGGAGAGATGGCACAGTGTACTGAGTACTGGCTGCCCTTGCAGAGATACTGAGTTCAATTCCCAGCAATCACATGGTGGCTCACAACCATCTATAATGAGATCTGGTGCCCTCCTCCGGTCTGAAGGCAGAACACTGTATACATAATAAATAAATCTTTTAAAAAAAAAAAAAAAAGAGGAAGAAAGTGTCTTAGCTGCTTTTCTACTTCTGTTAAGTGACGCCATGGCCGAGGCAACTCTTGTAAATATGTGTTTAATTGGGGCTGGCTGACAGTTTCAGAGCTTTAGTCCATTGTCATCTCGGTGGGACACAGCAGCACTCAGGCAACACCACGCTGGAGAAGTAACTGAGAGCTCTACACCCAGATCCACAGGCAGCAGGAAGAGAGAGGCAGACACTAGGCTTGGCTTGGGCTTTTGAAACCTCAAAGGCCACACCTGTGGTGATACTTTGTTTAGATCTAATAAATAAAGCTTGCCTGGAGATCGAGTGCAAAGCTAGCCACACTAGTCAGGCAGTGCAGCCACACTAGTTAGCCTTGGGGGTGGTGGGGGAGAAACCTTTAATCCCAGCACTAGAGAGGAATATAAGGCAGGTGGAGACAGGAGGAGTACAGGGTATTCAGTCTGCAGTCACACTGAGGACAGGATCACCCCTTTAGGTCCGAGCCTTGGTAGAGGTGGAAACTCTCTAGTGGTTGTCTGCTTTGCTTTTCTGATCTTCGTCTTGAACCCCAGTGTCTGCCTCTGGGGTTTTACTATTAGTGCTACACATACCTCCTCGTCCTAATCCTTCCCAGATGCGGACCAAGCATTCAAACATATGGGACTATGAGGGGACATTCTCATTCAAACCACCACAGAAAGAAAGAAAAAGAAAATTAGACTGCCTGAGGAATCCAGGTGTCCACAGAAGTGGTGATTTCAGAAGAAACTTGAGGGGGGGAAAAAAAAAAGAGAAAAAGAAAAGTGTTGGTGTCACAAAGTGCCGTCCCCACTCTTGGGAGCTGAGGCCTAAAGACACCATCTCAAAGTCATCCCTAATCTCACAGTCCAGGCTGGAGAAATGTCATCAAGCTTGATGACCTGTGTTTAGTCCCCAGAACCCACATGGTGGAAGGAAGGAGAGAGCCAACTCCCGAAGGCTGCCCTCTGCCTGCCCACCTTGTGTTGGTTTGAGTAAGAATGTCATGTCCCCCATAGGCTCATATATTTGAATGCTTAGACACTGGGGAGTGACTCCACTTGAGAAGGATCAGGGGACGTGGCCTTGTTGGAGGAAGTGTGTCACTGGGTGGCGGGCTTTGACACTTTAAAAGCCCCAGGATCCAGGATAGAACACTGAGCTCTTTCTCCAGCACCACGTCTGCCTGCACAGTGACAATCTTCCCGCCATGACGGCAATGGATTAAAACTCTGAACTGTAAGCCGGCCTCAATTAAATGTTTTCTTTTATAAGCCTTGCCCTAGTCATGATGTCTTTTCATAGCAACAGAGCACTGGCTAAGACAGCACCCCCCCCCCCACACACATACACACTAAAATAAATAAAAATGTAAAAAACGAGAAATCATGACGCACAGATGACGGACCATGCAACCCCAGCCTTTGGCTCATTCTTGTAGTTGTAGCCCTTGGGAGGCTAAGGCCAGATGATGGTTATTAGTTAGAGGCTAGCCTGTGCTACACAGTGAGACCCTATCTCCAAAACAAGTCGAATGAACCATAGGGCCCAAACAGAGGTAACTGCCCCAGCTTCCCAGCATGCATCTGACACCTTCAGGAGCATAACATGGAGGATTGTGGGTGCTCTTTCAGGTTATCTCTGCTGCAGCAGTGCTGAAGCCGCAGTGAAGACTGCCTTCCAACACGTGCCCAGTGTATCCTTGGGAGAATCCCCAGAGGACGAATTGCCAGGTGGAAGCAGATGCTGGTTTTGGAAAGGAAAAAGGGACACACTTCTTTCCCTCCCTCCTCCCTCCCTCTTCCCTTCCTGACAGTGTCTCATGCAGTCCAGTCTGCCCTTACGCTTACTATGGAGCTGAAGATGACCTTGAACTTCTGGTCCTCCGAGTGCTGGTATCACAGGTGTGCATCACCACCCTTGGCTGATCTGCTTTTTGCTAGCAATGCTCAAACACAGAAACACAGTTCAGGAGGGGGTTAGGAGACGTAGCCCTGTAGAAAGGGAGCTTGCCTAGCATGAAACCCGGGTTCCTGCCCTCCCACAACACAGACTGGAGACGGCGGTGTGTGCTCCAGAGGTGGAGGCAGGAGGACCAGAATCAAGGTCATCCCCCACTATGAGTTTTACATCAGCCTGGGACACATAAGACCCCGCTCAAACTACACTAAATTAAACATGTGTTTAATTTTTGTTGTTTTCATTTTTCGAGACAGGGTTTCTCTGTTGCTTTTTGGAGCCTGTCTTAGAACTCACCCTGTAGACCAGGCTGGCCTTGGACTCACAGAAATCTGCCTCCTGAGTGCTGGGATTAATTGCATGCACCACCACCGAAGGGCCTCCACTTCTGGTTTTGAAGCCCAGATAAACCCAAGGGCCAGACAGAAAGCCAACAAACTGTAGGTTTTGCTTTGGTTACCTATGGATGAAACAATATCGGGCGCTGGGCTGTGATTCAGGGGTTTGGGGTCCCAAGGTAGATTTCTAATTGTGAAGCCCCTGGGTTAGATGCCCAGCATGGAGACAGAAACCAAGGGGACATGATCATGTCTACCTATCAGCAAGAACAATGTACAATTAGTGGTGGGAAGAAAAGTCGAGTTAGGCAGATGCCAAGGACAGAAGGCAGTTGGTTGTCTGAGAAGCCCTAATGAGGGCAAGGCTGAGGGCCGGAAAGGAGCATCTACGGGGCAATGAATTATGCATGGCCGCCGTTAAATATTTTATCCACTCTTAAGCATGGTTTGTCTTAGCGCAGCTAAATGAGGAATGAAAACAAAATGCTGTGGTCGGAAGCCGCATCAGTCTAGTCATCTTCCTAGGCCATGGAGCAACCACCAAGATCCCAAAGACAGTGTTGCAGGGCACACTGGTACAACAGAGAGCCCCCAGTATGACCTTTGCCTTTAGTAGGGTGAGGGCTGGCAGAGTGGCTTCACCTCCCCCTTCCCACTGGTCCACCTTCCGGATCAGGGCCATATTTTTCGGCTCAACACGCTGGTTTTAAAACTGTAGCTAGGGTTCCTAAGGGGTCTGAGTTCCCCTGGGAGTCCCACAGTAAGTGGGCAGCCCGGCAGGATGTCTGCACTTCAGGAGGAGGCGGAGGCGCCTGGCCCGCCTGGCCAGCTGCCCAACCTGGCTGCTGCTGGCGCTTCTCCCTTTACCACGGATTTTCTCCGGCTCCCTTGGCTCTGTGCGCCCGGCTGTTGGCGGCACACGCCAGCTCCACTGGGCACAGGCACTGGGAACACAAGCCAAGGCCTCCTGGGGAGGAGGGCGGGCAACAAGGCCAGCTCCCAGGGAACAGGCTCCTGAGCAGCCGAGTGGCATCCAAGTGGGATTGTGTGTGTGTGTGTGTGTGTGGGTGTGTGTGATCAAAAACTGGGCTGTCTTAGTGGGTAAAGGCTCTTGCTGCCAAGCCTTATGAAATGAGCCAAGTTCCAAACCAGGGACCTACATAAAGGAAGAGAGATCTGACCCCCACAAATTATCTTCTGAACTCCACATGTGTGGTACAGTGGCAATTTAATTATTTGATCACAAATAAATAAAAAGCAATAAAGTAACATTTAGGCCAGTGAGAAGGCTCAGTGTGAAAAGATGGATTTATGTGCTGAGTTGAATCCCCAGAGCCCACTGAAATGTGTCTATATCTTGCTAGACCATCCCCCATCACTTAAAGGTGGAAGGAGAGACTGACGTCACAAAGGTGACCTCTGTCTTCCCCACACACCATGGTGTACACACTCTCCCCAGTTAAAAAATAAAAGAGAGAGAAAGAAACCAAAAATAAATGAATAAAGAAAAGTGTGCATGTGATTTGGAGACAGGCTGTCTTACGTAGCACAGGGTGGCCGCTGACTCTCAATCCCCCGTCTCAGCTTTCAGTGCCCGCATTGCAAGTATGGGTTTTCAATCCTGCTTGTGTGCATTTGTTAATTTATTTATTGACAAGGTCTCATGCAGCTCAAGGCAGACTCAAATTTGTTATGTAGCTGGGGATGACCTTTGAACCTCTGACCTTTGGCTTTTACCTCTAGAATGCTGACAATCCAGGCATGTACCAAAATTCTGGGTTATGCTGTGCTGGGGATGGAACCCAGCACCATGTGGGAGGCTAGGCAAGCACTCTACCAACTAAGCTGTAACTCCAAGCCCCATGGGTTTTTACTTATTTTTCTTAAATTTTTGCATTTATTCATGTATGTGCATGTAGGTGTGTGTGCATGTGAATTTGGAGGTCAGAGGCCAGCTTTTGGGAGTCACTGCCATTGTGTGGATCTTGGGGATCAAACTCAGGCATCAGGATTGGTGGCAGGTGTCTTTGCCTGCTGAGCCAGCTCACCTGCCCCGGGTGTTATGAGAACAGGGTTTTCCTCAGGAGTCATCCAAAGAAATAATCATTCTCTTTGCATGGTACCCGGTGTGGGTTGTTGGGTTGCAGATGCTTTCTGATTCCAGTCAAGTCAAAGAATTGAGAAGCCATGCGTCTGGCACTGCTGCCCTTGTTCAGTATTGTCCTGGCATCCTTGGAAGGCAGGCACTCCATGACTCGCCCTCCAGCCCTCCTCGCCCGTGCTCTCCAGCTATCTCCTAAGTTAATGATTTAGTTTCTGAGTCACTAAGCACACACTTGGACAGTCGGTCAGAGCACATACCTGAGACAAGCAGCTGAGGGCTGGAAATAGCCTGATTAGTATCTCCGTCCCTCCTGGCCAGGTAGCCTGGGAACAAAAGTTATGTTCTAGAACTCGGTGTAGGCTGCATGCTTGAGTTGGGAGCAGCCTGCTCAGGTCTTAGAAACGACGGCGTGAGTGCTGTTTGCTCATGTCCTTGGCTCTGCACGGAGAAGAAGGCTGTGCCAATAGGCATCAGTGGGTTGTAGCAGGTCCAGCGCCAGCCTCTCTCCTAGCACAGAAATGCTGTTCTCAGGGCCTCATTGTCTGCTTATTGCCTGCCTTTAGCGATTCCTGCCCTGCTGTGGGGAGTGGCTGGAGCCATCAGATCTGTTTCTGAAGGGTTACATTCCTGCACCTTGGTGACTTGCAGACCAGGACTTCTCCAGACCTAGTTACTGCAGTGAGAACCTGAGCTATACTGAGCTATACTGGGGCTAGCCTTGTCTACAGAGCCAGCCAATGAATGACACCACTGCAAATGAATTCCAGGCTCCTGGAATGGATGCTCTCAGCTTGATGTGGCAGCAGAGCTGATGGGGTCGAAGAAAAACCCCTTGAGGGCTACTAAAGCTGGGAATGCTACGGAGCCGAAGGTACCCGTCAATCCTACAGTGCTTGCTTAATCTGCCCAAGTTCCTGGGCTCAATCACCAATAGGGCAGGGGGGAAAAAGACAGATGTTCTTATAATTCTCGGGACTTGAATGGCAGAGGCAGGAGGGTTAGGAGTTCAAAGTCATCCTAGGGCACATAGTGAATTTGAGGCCAGCCTAGATTACAGGAAACGCTGCCTTAAAGTCAAAGAGAGGAGGCACAGCGGCTCAAACCTGCAGTCCCGGCACTCATGTTGGCGCCTCTGATCTGGGCTGTATGTTTCAGACCAGCCACAACTACACAGTTAGACCCTATTTCAAGAAACAAACGAACAAACAACAACAACAACAACAACAACAACACACACACACACACACACACACACACACACACACAAACAACAACAACAACAACAACACACACACACACACACACACACACACACACTAATTGGGCCAAGGCTCCGTGGTAAAAATGCTTGCTGAACAGTGGAAAGAGAATGGATTCCTGGAAGTTGTCCTCTGACCTCTACAAGCACACTCTGGCCCCAAGCTTCCCATTCAAACAAACACCACACACAAACACAAATGCCTGAAAATACTACAGTGACATTCATTAATTTGAATGCTAGCTTAAAAACTTAATGGGGGTTGGAGCGATAGCTCAGCAATTAGGAGTGCCCACTGCTCTTGCAGAGGACCCAGGTTCAGTCCCATCACTCACATGGTGGCTCGGAACCATCCACAACTGCATCTAGTTCCCTAGGATCCAAGGCACTTCTCTGATCTCTGTGGGCATCAGACACCCACTTGGTGCACAAGCATGCATGCAGGAGAAACAGTCATACATATAAAAAATCACATTTCAAAGTAAATAAAAGTGGATGAGGGTGGCTTGAAGAGACGGTTGAGATGCAGAGGACTGGAATGTTTAATAAGAAACTGGGTTTCTGGAATCTCCCAAGAGTCAGAAGTGCAGATAGCCTTGGGCCTACACATACCCAAATGCTATACCCAAGTGCTGAACCCCTATTCTGGGGGTTCAGGAGCCCCCATTTGTCAGCCCCATCCACCCTGTCCCACTCTAGCCCCAGGGCATTTGGACCAGCAAGAAAACTATTAGCATCATATATTCCCACCACTGCAGGGGGCTGTTCATGTATGCTACATATGAGATTCGTGTCCAGAGGTGAATGTCACATGTGTGGGTGCTCCCAAAGGCTGAAAGAGACAGGCTTTTCTGAGCCACCAGACATGGATGCTGGGAATCAAACCTGGGTCCCCTGAAAATGCAACCGTTGCTTGCAACCGTGGGAGCCACCTCTCCTGCCTGTGGCTGGTGCTTTTGTTGTACTGGACCTTTGCTTAGCCCTTCTTCCTGCGAGACTAGCACCCTGCTGCGAGGAAGGTGAGGGCAATGAAGTCACTGGGCTTGTTTGGTGCAGGCCCAGAGTGAGCCAAGGACACTGAGTAGCAGAATAGGATGGAGTCTCTACAGGTCACCTAGATTGCAGTCACCAGCCACTCACGGCCACTTATTTCCAGATCATGTGTGTGGCGTGCACATGTTCATATATGTGGCAGTGTACATATGCATAGGAAAACATATGTGTGGAGGCCTAAGGTTGACAACTGAATGTCTTCTCAATTGTTCTCCATCTTATTTTTCTTTAAACGTTTATTTTTAACAATTTGTGCCAGGTGTGGTGGCGCACACTTGGATGCCAGTGCTCCGCAGGCAGATGGATCTCTGTAACTTCAAGGCCAGTCTGGTCTACAGAGTGAATTCCTGTGTATGGTCTACACACAGAGACCATCTCCAAGAGCAAAAACAAAAACAACAAAGACTTTGCATGTGTGCGCACACATGGCATTGCACAGGTGTGGTAAAGGACAACTTGAGGGAGATGGCTTTCTCCTTCCAGAATGTGGGTTCTGGGGACTGAACTCAGATTGCTAAAGTTGGCAGCAATCGACAGGCGTTGGTGGCGCACCCCTTTAATCCCAGCACTCGGGAAGCAGAGGCAGGCGGATCTCTGTGAGCTCGAGGCCAGTCTGGTCTCCAGAGTGAGTGCCAGCATAGGCTCCAAAGCTACACAGAGAAACCCTGTCTCGAAAAACAAAAAAATAAAATAAAATAAAATAAAAAATAAAAAGTTGGCAGCAATCACCTCTATTCACTGAACCATCTTGCTGGCCCTCCAGCTTGCTTTTCTGAGACCAGGTCTCTTGCTAAATTAGGAGCAGATTCCACTAAAGTGACTGGTCAACCAGTCCCAGGAAGGGCTATACAGCCACACCTGGCTGGCTCTTTCGTGGGAGCTGGGGATCTGAACTCAGGTCCTTATGTGGTGAGCCCCTTCCCAAAAGAAGCATTGCCTCGGTGCCCCATTTACTTTTTTGCATATTAGGTTAGCTCCCTACAACTGCCATTCCAGACCTGTGCACTTTTGAGATGGGGTGTAAGTCCAGGTTGGCCTTGAACTTGCCATCCTCCTGTCTCAGCCTATCCCATAGCTGGAATGACAGGCCTGAGCTACTGGGTCTGGCAGCCATCAATGTTCTCAATCAGTTAACACAATGCTGGACATCTTTTGGGTGCACTGTCTATATTATTATTATTTTTAAAGATTTTATTTATCTATTATGTATACAACATTCTGCTTCCATGTATATCTGCACACCAGAAGAGGGCACCAGATCTCATAATGGATGGCTGTGAGCCACCATGTGGTTGCTGGGAATTGAACTCAGGGCCTCTGGAAGAGCAACCAGTGCTCATAACCTCTGAGCCATCTCTCCAGCCCCATTATTTTGTTTTTAATTTATTTTATTTTAGTTTTGGTTTTTCGAGACAGGGTTTCTCTGTATTGCTTTGGAGGTTGTCCTGGAACTCACTCTGTAGATCAGGCTGGCCTGGCCTGGAACTCACAGAAATCCGCCTGCTTCTGCCTCCAGAGCACCAGGATTAAAGATGTGCACCACCACCACCAGGCTGACCTGCCTCCTTCAGCAAATCCTATCGGCGCTTTTTTAAAAAAATTTTTATTGGTATGTGTTTTGCTTGTATGTGTATATGTGACCCATGTGCGTGCCTGGTGCCTGTGGAGGTGAGAAGAGGGTGTCAGAGCCCCTGGAACTGGAGTTAGATGGTTGTAACTGTCATGTGGTTGCTGGGAATCCAGCCAAAGACCTCTGGAAGTGCTCTTGACTGCTGAGCTCTCTCTCCAGTCTCTACTGTCTACATCTTAAACATGCAGAAGCCATACCAGGCTGGCCACTCTGCACATCCTGAAATACAGAGCTATCAGATAGCAGTGTGAGAAACCCTCAGGTGAGATGGCTCTGCCAGCGTGCCTCAGGGGCTCAACCTCTCCCACAAGGTGTCACTTGTAAGTGCTCATGTATACCCACGTTAATAAATATAACTTAAAGGCAGTGGTGGCGCACACCTTTAATCCTAGCACTTGGGAGGAAAAGGCAGGCGGATCTCTGTGAGTTCCAAGCCAGCCTGGTCTACAAAGCAAGTTCCAGGATAGCTAGGGCAACTACAGGGAAACCCTGTCTCAAAAAAAAAAAAAAAAAAAAAAAAAAAAAAAAAAAAAAAAAAATTATAAATACACAATACACACACACACAAATTTAAAAACCAGAAATCCTAGTCTCAGCTATTCAGTTCCACAGGCCAGGAAATTTCACTGGCTTTGGAATTACCCCCATCCCCAAACTCCCAAAACAGAGCCTCTTGGTGCAGGCCCATGGCCACCATGCTGCCCACACACTGGGGTGGGGCAGGGCATGATTCAGTGCAGGGCCATGGAGGTAATCGCCAGGTCTAGAAACTCACCCATAAACAGCACTTAGGAATATTCACACCATATTGCCTTGGCTAGATGGTTTGGTGGTAAAAGTGCTTGCCGTTGAGATCATGGGTCCCGGCAACCCATGTTGCAGGAGTGGACTCATTCCTGAGAGCTATCCTTTGCACTCTACACACTTTGACCCACTCACCCCTCCCCACAAAATATCTCCAAACCAACCCCAGCTTCTTAGGAGCCAGGGGTCAGGACAATGCTGAGTTCGAGGCCAACCTGGGCTACGTAGCGAGATCTCAAAAAAATAAAGAGGCCATATGTAATGACACATGATTTTAATCCCAGAACTCAGGAGGCAGAGGCAGGTGGGTCTCAGTGAGTTCAAGGCCAGCCTGGTCACGTATCAAGTTCCCAGCCCAAACCCAAGAAAGAATCCAAGGCTAGTGGCAAATGCCTGTAATACCAATGCCTGGGAGTGGAGGAAGAGGAGCAAACTAGTTTCACAAGTTCAAAGCCAGCCTGGGGCAACAGGAAACTTTCTCAAAACAACTGCCCCCAGATTAAAAAAACTGAAATCAAGTCACAAAAATTCAAAAGAGAAAACCAAAGTGTACCCTTTGACATTCGGGCATAGGCCTCTGAGAACTCAGTGCACAGAAGGCAGAGAGAACTAATTCCTACAAGCCGTCCTCTGACCTTCACAAGCAAGCTGTGGAACATACACAAACACACGTGTGCTCATACATAAAATAAACACTTTATCTACATAGCATATGGTCTACAGTGAGATCACAGAGATCCAACTGCCTCTGCCTAGGCATTAAATAAAGTGCTAGGATTAAATAAAGGCATGATACAGTACCTATCCTAAAATTAAAACACAGAAAACAATAACCCCAGGGAACTGGCACAATGGCGTGTGCCTGTAATCCCAGCTACGGGGACTGAGTGCCAGCAGTCTGAGGCCAGCCTGGACTATTGGGTGAGGTTTGGTGTGTGGCTTGGGGTGGGGATGTGGTAACTGTGGGACCATGTGCTCAGCCCTTAGCACGGTAAAGGGAAGTCAGTAAACCATCTGTGACTCAGTTTCCCTCTATGTACCTAATATGTGCCTGGTAAATATGCTTAGGTACCCTTCTCATATAATTTCAAACAAGAAAGTAGCCTTTATACAAGTCCATTTTTATTTGTAAAAAATAATATGTAACTAAAGCTAACTTGATTTTTAAAATCAAAGTTCATTTAGTGATAATGTACATTTTATAATAAAATTGTAGTAAAATACTGACATTTGATAGTTTAAACAAAGTATCATTCATGTAAAAATCATGTTATAGCATGTAAAATTTAATTAGAAAATTCATGGTTCACACAGCACAGCATCTTGTTGACATAGGTGACTAAGGACAGAAGAGTTCACAGTGAGGCTTGACATTCTCGACAACAGACTGCAGGCTGAGCTGCTAAGGCTCCGGTTCTTGTCTTAAGGTGCATAAGAACCGAGCTAGCGGGACTGGACTCCCATAGCCAAGGCTTGCTTACTTCATCAGTAAGACCTTGGTGCAAACACTATTGTCCTTAAGTTAAGACAGGCGTCAGCAGCTTTGCTCTCCATTTTCAGACGGAAGATAAATCTGTGTTTTACAGTTAAAATTTGTACAAAAGTCAAGCCCTGAAGTTTTTCCTCAAGAGAAAAGCTCTAATGTTAAAACTCTGTTAAAAAAAAGAGAGAGAGAGAGAAGAGAGAGGTAGTATATGGAAGTATTTGTACTTACAAAGTTGAACCCATGTGCCACTGAGCTCAGGAACAGGACTGAGCCTTCTAACCTAACGTTACTGCGAAGACTCACTCACGGTGTGAGAGCTAGAACGCTGTCAGCAAGTGGTGCTGTGTGAGGAAGAACTCGTGAATTCAACACAAAGTCACTGGGCTGCTGCACCAGCCTCAGCTAGGCGTCTGCAAAGAACGTGTTCAGCACTGATTGAGTCCAACTCCCCTCACTGGATCAAGACTTCATTTCTGCCGGCTCTTACTGTAGAGAAAATACGTCCTTCAACTCGGAGTCTTCGCTGTTGTAATAGTACACAATGTGAGGCGTCCATACTTGCCCCACCATAAAGTTAAGTAATAAATAACTGTCCGCCTGGGGATTGGGAAGTGTGAGTCCACACGTGTGGATCTTGGTGCCTGTGCATGCAACACGACGGCATCAGGTGAGGGGGGATAACTGCTGCTCCCTCTTCCTGAATGGATGCAGAAGAGAATAAATAACTCATAATTAACACCCCTTTGGGTGGCGAACTTGACACAGGCTTCCTGAAGTGGAGGCAGCATCCTAGAATCCCCAGGAAGAAAAACTCCATCTTTTGTATAAAAAGTGCACATTTGTCCTGTTTGTCTCTTAACCTGGGTCCTTTTTATCCAACATGATCCACACTGCCTGGTACACTGAGAGAGTGGAACACACTAACTACACAACACTCGTGCGTACACACACACACACACACACACACACACACACACACACACACACACACACACGAACAATCTCCACTGGATTGGGGGTAAGGAAGTTAACAGGCTAAAGGGCAGTCAGTAGGACTGAGGCACCCTGCAACTCTGAAGCTACAGGATGGAGACAACAATGGGGGTGCTCCAGGGCGGGGTAGTGGGAAGCACCCCTAAACATGACCAGCTAGTTAAAGTCTTGGAAAACAGGAAAACAATAAAAACTGCACATGAAAAAATAATTTGTCACGATTAACAGAGGAACATTGCTAAAAGTCAGAATATATCACTGTTGGGAACCTGAGAACTGAGTGAGGTTCCCAACAGACCAAGGAGACATCAGACTTCACAGAGCACAAGCGAACGGCTCTGCAGGGCCGTAGAAACACGGACTCCGGCAGGAGCAGCAGCCAGTGTTGCAGAGAGCAGCAAAGGCCTCACACCTACATTGTCGCAGTCCGTGGCAGCCGCCCCATCCCAGCCACACTTTAGAATCGCAGGTGGAACAGAGGCCCGGAGGGCCACAGTGTCAGTCTTGTGCCACATTTACAGCACTTGGAAAACACACGTGACTCAGCATGCTCACAACGTTATGATCGTTCCATCTTCCTCTAAGAGCCTCTGGTCCGGAGCACGGGGTCCAAACTCTGTGTCCAGGTTGCTGGGAACAGGCACCGGGTCCTGTGGAGGGGAGAACCCATTCTGCCCCGCCTCAAAACTGAGCTCTATCTGCGTCAGGGACTCCAGGCTCTGGGCATCCGGGGCAGCCTTTGGGATCTGCTGTGGCTCGCCACTGTCTTCAATGATGATGTCGTCCTCATCGCTGTCCTGGTCCTCTGGCTCAAAGCTGGCTTCCACTTGCTGTGGGTAGCCCAGGAGGCTATTGTCGGTGGACTGGCTGGAGCTGCCGGAAGTCCGACTGTTCCTCACCACGTTGTTCCTCTGGTTAGCTGGCCGCACGGTGATGATGAGGTTGCGGCTGTTGGCTATCATCATGTCGGTCACTTGGTCCAGGCTCTTCCCCGACACCTCTATACCGTTTACTTCTAAAACCTCATCATTGACAGCTAGCAGTCCCGTGCTCTGGGCCAGACCCCCGGGGACCAGCCGGGATATGAAGATCCCGGGGACTTTCTCTAAGCCATGTGGTGTCACCCGGACACTGGAGCCATCTCGGATGTAGAAGCCCAGCGGCTTCTCCGTGCCATACTTGTACAGCCGGACCCTCCGGTGGGTCTCCGGGAGGATGTCCACATCTATGATGGACGACACCGGCCGGAAGTCCTGGGGCATGCTGATGACGATGTGCGGCTTCTTCCTGTGGTTGTCGGGACGCAGCACGTTGCTCAGCACGTTCTTCTTCCTGATGAGGGTGTCTGTACCAAAGGCACTGTAGTCAGCTTCTTCTGCCCGGGGAGAGAACAGACACAAGATGGTTACAAACAGCTGCAAAACATCTGCCCACAAAGGATCACACCAGCCGACATACATGCTGCATCAAAATCAGCCTGACCACAAGGACTGCAACCGTGACTGCCACGCTGTAAAGAAAACACTAGAGGGCCCTCTCAGACACACCTCAAAGGTCACTGACTACTGAACATTAACTGGCCAGTGAAATTGTGATACAGCCAGGCATGGTCCACACATCTGTCATCCCTGTGCTCAGGAGTCCAAGGCAGAAAAGGTAGGAGGATCTCAAGTTCGAGGCCAGCCTGAGCTATATAACCAGCTTGAGGCCAGCCTGGGTTACAGAGCGAAACCCGTGCCCAAATCTAAAAACTAACAAAACACCAACATCAACACAATAATGGTGGTAGATCTGACAGGCTCACATTTCCTCATTCCTTTTCTCAGGAGAGTCTCACACTGCTAGGCTGGCCTCAGTCACCCAGACAGCTGAGACACTGAACTATGGGTATAGGTATGTCACTACTCCTGGCTACAACTTCATCCCATCTCTTGTTTATGAGGTTTTGCCACCTTGTACTCAAGGCAATCCTCCTGCCTCAGCCTCCTAAGAGCTAGGATTACAGGATGAACCACAATACCCAGTGGGCCCCACCTTCACCCCCCCCCCCTTGCTTCCAAGACAGTATTTCTCTGTGTAACAGCTCTGGCTGTCCTGGAACTTGCTTTGTAGATCAGGTTGGCTTCAAACTCATGCAGAGAGTTTGAAGCCAAACTGCTTCTGCCTCTCAAGTGCAGGGATTAAAAGTGTGTGCTGACACCACCTGGCTTTTTTTAAAGAAATTTTTTCTTTTTAATTATGTACACTGAGGTTTTGCCTGCATGTCTTGTTACAAACAGTTGTGAGCTGCCATGTGGGTGCTGGTAATTGAACCCGGGGCCTCTGCAAGAGCAGTCAGTGCTCTTAACCTCTGAGCAACCCCCTACAAACTCATTTTAAAAATCAGCTTGGGATCCCAAGATGGATTAGTAAGTAGTAAAGGTGATTGTTGCCAAGCCTAATGACCTGAGGTGGTTTCCCAGGACCCCTATGCTATTTTCTGACCTCTATGTACACTGTTGGCACACATGGACACACACAGGTAAGTCATCTTAAACCATGTATAGTGGCTTCACTTCTGCAATCCCAGCTCCTGTGTAGGAGATGCAGGAAGATCAGGAGTTCAAGGGCAGACTCAGCCACATAATGGACCTGGGCTACATGAAACCTTCTCAAAAATATTTTAATTTAAAAATATTTACATGTAGCCAGTCAGTGGTGGCGCTCACCTTTAATCCCAGCACTCAGGATATGGAGGCAGAAGGCTCTTTGTGAGTTCCAAACCAGCTTGGTCTACAGAGTGAGTTCCAGGAGATAGCAAGGATTACACAGAGAAATCCCATCCCCCAAAACAACCAAACAAATAGTGGCACAAACTGGAGCAATCCCCTGTCTCTGCTTTTGCTGCACTAGGATTACAGTTGTTCCAATATGACCGCTTAAAACGGCCCCTATAAGTTATGTTTCTTTTATTTAATTAAAACACCTCCACTCTGCATATTTATTACATCCAAAACAAGGACAGGGGAAAGAGCACTCATTCCAAGGAAATCATCAGAGTGAGACGGCCAGGGTGTGGCTGGCGGGCAGGAAGGGCACTTGCCTTCAACTGCTGAGGACCTGGGTTCAGTGTTAGCCCCAGAGGCTGGCGGGGTGGCAGGGAAGGGACCTAACCCACGCATCAGCACTCACTGCTTAATTAAGGGAAGCAAGAAGCAAACACTTAGAACAGCTGTCTCTCAGCAAATAAAACTCCCTTCTGCCCCATCGGCTCTGGATCTCTCACTTCTCACTCCAGCAGAGGCAGAAGTGTGACACCAGCGCTGTGACAGACAGACAGACAGACAGACAGACAGACAGACAGACAGACAGGGGAGGGTGTGTGTGGAACTCTTGCCACGTTTAAATATCACTTCGTATTCCTGACATACTCCCACCTGCCCCCCATGATGGAAAGCCTAGTTTTCAGGTAAAACTTCAGCTTTTTTGCTGGTGAGATGGCTCGGTGGTTAGTGCTTGCTGCCAAGTCTGATGACCTGAGTTTGAGCCTCACCGCCCATAAAGTAGAGATCGCCAACTCCTGCAAGCTGTCCTCTGACCTCTCCCATGTGCACTGTGACACACACACACACACACACACACACACACACACACACACACACAAAACATAGGGAGGGGGAAAAGTGTTGCCAACAAAAGCCAGTGCTGTCTAATTGTGCACCTGCAGCTGAATTAATTCCTCAAGCCAGCCGGGTCTGTCACATGCTAGAGACACAGAGCCCTAGACAGCGCTGTCACAAAGTCAAGGCGGAAAACACAGATGAAACATTGGGGAATGAAGGGCAACAAGGAAAAGGAAATGAGCAGCAGGCAAGCTGAAGGCCACGTCAGGGCTGGGCTTGGTGCTGGGGCCTAGACTCCTAAGGCTTGAGAGGCTCAGAGGGAACACTGAGCTCAGGTTGGGCTGTGCCAGGGACCTTATCTCAAAGAACAAAGCAAAAACCTAGATGAACCAACCGAGCAAAAGCCCAAATCAAAACTCACTGGGAAAATGGTCAAGTAACAAAATACAGTTCACCAAAAACACAAACAAACCAACCAAACAAACAAACCCCCACAAAATATAGTTCAGTAATAGGAGAACAGGGCTTGGGACATTGGAGGCAGAATCAGGAGCCCAAGGCCATCTGTCCTCAGCTACCCAGTGAGGCCACCCTAGGCTACACTACACTTTGTCTTAAAAAACACAAACCTCGCCGGGCGTTGGTGGCGCACACCTTTAATCCCAGCACTTGGGAGGCAGAGGCAGGTGGATCTCTGTGAGTCTGAGACCAGCCTGGTCTACAAGAGCTAGTTCCAGGACAGCCTCCAAAGCCACAGGGAAACCCTGTCTCAAAAAAAAAAAAAAAAAAAAAAACCCGAAAACAAACAAAAACCGAAAACTTCTCATGTGCACCTTCATCCCCCAAAATAGCTAGTTGGAAATCCTCGTTCCTTGGAGGTTACAGACAGCCTGGGTCTTGCAGAACTCCAGCTACCATCTCACAGGACCTGCCCCACAGTCAGGGAACCCCCTCATTACCTTCAGTTCCCAGCCCAGTGTGTTAGGAGTACAAAACCAGGGTGAACCCTGGTTTCTTTACTGGGCCAGTAACTTCCAGGTTCCCACAAGGAGGGTCAGGTATGGGCGCCTCAGGGGGCAGGAGTGCCTTGGCATCCCCCCACCCATACTCTCTCATAAGGAGTCTCTGCTGTATCCTTAGGCAGAAATTTGCTTTATAGTTTGGTTTGAGAAATAAATCCATCGAAGACGAAGTTTTTGGCAAAATCTTGATAAAAGCTGTTAGGATTAGTCTTGGACTGAACTGTTTATTTCAGAACAACCAACAGCAGAAGCCTGCGTAACATGTCTAGGGAAATTCCAGACCACAAAACTGAGAAGGCTACCAAGTTGCCTACATGCCTGCTCCTGGGAAACCCTACCCAGAAAACCCAAATCTGCATAATTTGGCACGGCCTAAGACTCCCTCTGAATGCTCGCTCTACATTCTCAGAAACACTGCGCCTGCACAAAGACACCCCTGTTCTCCCACCCAGCTAATCAGTTTCCAGCCACTGGGAAAGAAACAGGCTGGCAGCAGGCCAGGGCGCAGGGTGTGAGTGTAAAGTGTAAAGGTGACCGTCCAGGAGGGCCCAGCAGGAGGCCAAGGTTACTCCCAGAGGCCATGGGAGTCCCAGGGACCCACAGCAGACCTGGCCTAGGCCATACAGGGACGCCCCACGGAGAACTGTGTCCCCCAGCCAACAGTCTCCGCCCATTGGGCGGCCAAATGGGATCTCTTCCTCACACACAGGCTCCCAGCTTTGCTAACAGCAAGCCCTGCAGGGCTTCTCTCTGAGCCCAAACTTCTTTACACATTAGTTCTGGAAGCTGGTTCCCTCATCTGAGCTCACTGAGGGCCCAGACTCATCATCACTCGGAGTGAGGGTGAGCCAGGGCCCACTGTGATGGTGGCAACAGAAGAAATGCCCACAGTGAACAGAAAGCAAACCCAGCAAACAAAAGCAAACACAGAGCATTCCTGAGCAGCAAACCCCCAGCAAACACACAGTACAGTCCTCAGGAAGCTCAAGAGCTTGTCACATTAGAAGTTCGGAGAGAGACGGGGCAGTTGGGCCTGGTGACATGGCCTGTAATGTCAGCTACAGGAAGCTAAGGCAGGAGGATTGGTTCCAGGCCAGGCTGGAGACCTTATGAGACCCTGTCTCAAAATAAAACAGAAAGGCTGGACACCAGGGAGTGGAGACAAGAGGATCATGAACTCAAGGCCAACTTGTTACACTGCAAGGTCAAAGCTAGCCCCTATCTTAATGACAACACCACAAAAAACTGGGGTGGGGGTGAGGTTGTCATAGAGCTCACACTTCAATGGTTGGACACTGACCTAGCAGACTTGTGGCCCTGGGTGCAATGCCAAGGAAAGAGTGTCAAGTGTGGTGACACTCGTAACACTGAGAGCTGAGGCACAGGATATGTGGGGATGATAACACACAGGGATAGGGGGCAGGATGGCCACATGGATAGCTACTGTGAGTTCAAGACCAACCTGGGCTGCAAAGATCTTGTCTGGTTTCCCAGGGCACATATGTAAAGGAGTAAGTAGATGTGTTTCAAGAAAACTTTAAAAGAACGTCAGGCCTCTGCATGCCAATCCTCTTCTAATCCACAATGATGAAATGAAAGACATTCAGCAACTTTAAAAGGGTTAAATATCACTCTAGCCAACGTTCATTTGATGTAGACCCTTCGCTTCCCTACATGAAGAAGTGATCAGCCAAGCTTTCAAAGCATGCAAGGGAGCTCGCTCTGCAGTAGCCAGTGAACAAAGCAGGTGGGCACTGCTCTCACAGAGTGGCTGTCTTACAGAGAGATGGCATCAGGAAGGAATGCCAAACAGTCAGCATCGGGAGTATGGAGGGGACCTGGTGGGGCTGGCAGAGAGAGGCAGGACTTCTCTGTGGAAATAAGGTGTCTCTTGAGATGAGAAAAGCAGTAGCAGGTGACGGGGTAGGAGGAGAAGAAGGTTCCAGATGCAGAGAGAAGGTGTGTATATTTGCACACGTTGTGTGTGTGCGTGTGTGTGTGCCTGTGTGCGTGCGTGTGTGTGTGTGCCTGTGTGCGTGCGTGTGTGTGTGTGCCTGTGTGTGTGCGTGCCTGTGTGTGTGCGTGCGCGTGCCTGTGCGCGTGTGCCTCTGTGTGTGTGTGTGTGTGTGTGCGTGCCTGTGTATGCGTGTGCGTGCGTGCGTGCGTGCGTGTGTGTGTGTGTAGACTGGAGGTGCAGACAGAGCTCCTGGGAAAGGCTGTGTTCTGAGGACTTCAGTCTTGGGCTGTGAACCCAGAGATAGGAATTTTATATTTTCTTCACAGAGCTCCCTTCAGCAGGGATAGGTGAGCATGTGGAGAATAAATCAGTGGGTGGACTGAGTGACTGAAAGCAGTCCATGCAACAGTGGCTTAGAGACTGACAGCAGTCTGTGTGATGGGTGGGCTGAGTGACTAAGGGCAGTTTGCTCAGAGGTGGGATTAGGATTCTATAAGGAGCAACCGAGATCATCCTGTGAACTGTGGCTCTACAGTTTCCACAGTAAAAACCTTTTGTGGGCATTTCTATTTTTGTTTTTATTTCGAGACAGGGTCTTACTGCTATGGAGCCTAGGCTGGCCCTGAAATGACTTCCTACCAGGACTAACTACAGGCCTGTGATGCTAGCCCTGGCCTCTTGTGAAAAGTAACTACTGTGTATCTGTTGGACTGTATTAAAATTAAACCCTGGCTCATTAAAATGTAACCTTAAAACACAGCTACAAAGTCATGTCCAGTGCCAGGTCAAGGTCTAAGAGCTGATTTTCTGCCAGTTACAGGTGTGTGAGCCACATGTCCTCTATGAGACCTAGCAGAGCAGGAGGCCCCGCCAGCATGGCTCACAAACCCAGGACACAAGCACATCGACGCCCCCCCCCAAGATCACCAGCACAGCCGAAAGGCAGGATTGGGGGAGGGCCTGTGCTCTCACATGCCTTGGGATCCTATACTGAGCAGGTCTATCCGGAAGGCTCTAGAGACACATCGCCCAGACTCTGTTCCAACACTACAGGAGTGACTTGGTTGTTGCTTTGAGACAGAAACTCACTATGAAGCCCTGGATGTCCTAGAACTCATTCTGTAGACCAGGTTGGATTCGAACGCACCATGTAGACCAGGCTGGCCTGCAACATGGAGATCCACCTGCCCGTGCTTCCTGAGTGACAGAATTACAGGCGTGTGTGCTGCCGTAACTAACACATTCATTTACGGCATGTGACTGCATGTGTGTGCCAGGGCAAGCATGTGGAGACCAGGGGACAACTTGTGGAAGTCAGCTCTCTCCTTCCTCCACTTGGGTTCCAGGAATCAGACTCTGGTTGTCAGGCTTTGTGAGCCATGTTGCTGGCCCACAGAGAAACACTGGTGCTGTGGTAGAGTCCCCATGCTGCTGGCCCTGACCTGGGTAGTTTTTAAAAGCACCCCAGCATTTCTAACCTGTCTAGTGCAGTCACGTGACAACCATCGAAGGAAAGTGCTCTTCAGGCAGTCTTACCCTCGCCCAGACACAGCAGGACAAACTCCAGCCCCCAGGAAGGAGCTGAGAACCCTCTCAGTGGAAATTACTTTTCAGATACCAGGTTTTTGTTTTGCTTTGTTTTGGCTTCCATGAAGACAATCCAAGAAGCAGAGTGTGGGATTTTTCTCCTAACAGAAAATTGCCACAACACAGAACTTTCCAAAGCCTGTGACATGACTGTCCAGGCACCAGCTGTGGGTCTACACACTCAAGCACAGCTTTCACCCCAATATTCTTTATTCAGTAGCATACCAGATTCTGAAAGACTACCTGCCTTAACTTTCAATGGCTTTGGTCAAGTTTCTGAGGGCATGAGGGCACGCCTTACGGTAGGTGTTTGCCTAGCATCACACTGGACGCCTTAGTTTTGAAACCCAGGAGACCACAAAACAGGAAAAAACAACAGCTAAGAAAACAGACAGCCAGGCGGTGGTGGCGCACGCCTTTGATCCCAGCACTCGGGAGGCAGAGGCAGGTAGATCTCTGTGAGTTCGAGACCAGCCTGGTCTACAAGAGCTAGATCCAGGACAGCCTCCAAAGCCACAGAGAAACCCTGTCTCGAAGAAAAAAAAAAAAAAAAAAAAAAAAAAAAAGACTGAGGCCGAACTTAATCCCAGCACACAGGAGACAGAGGCAGGCAGGTCTGTCAGTTCAAGAACAGCCTGGTCTATGTAGCACACCAGAAGGTTCCAGGCTAGTTAGTCTTGAAAGAAAAAAATAAACCAGAAAACAGACTACTGTGGTTCTGCAATAAAATGGAATGAGCCTTAACCCACACCATCTGCTGGCTCCACCCAGGGTCACTGCCTGCTTGAGCCTCTGTCCATTTTGTTTAAAAATTGTTCAATCTGAATCAGAATTAAGTCTCTGCCTTGGATGCTGGGACCTGATGGTCAACAGCACATAGACAAACCAGGTACCCTAAGCCTAAGCAAGATATGCCGACATTTTCAAGGAAAACTGGTCAGGGAGGTCCCATGAGACAGGGAGCTTCCAGTTCACAGGACAGAATGAGGCACTGACGTAGGCTGGGTGTGAACTCTCAGTGTGCTCATGCAGGAAGGGCAGGCTGCACTTGTTCACCAGGACTCTTAGCTGCAGTGGACACAGAGGCAAGATATTTCAAGCAGTAGTTGATGGGTTGACTTCCTTCCAATTTTTGATAAAGTCATATTATATTCAGGATATGTATGCATCTCGCACGCGTGCACACACGCTCAAGCGCCCACTCGTGCTCCACGGAGCTCTTTCGGAGGCCAGAGGTCAGTTCTCAGGAGTTTCTGACATTTTCCCACCATGCTGGGCACTGGGGACCAGACTGAGTCACCAGCCTTGGTGGAAAACCTACTGAGCATTCTCATGGGCTCACTGCACACTTGAGGCTGACTTGGAACTATGTAGTCCCAGGTACCCATCAACCTCCTGAGTGCTGCGATTACAAGGGTCAGCAGCCATGCCCAACTTAAATTTACACATGCACACATAAAATCAAACAAACATATATAATACATATATTTATATCACACTTATTTTCTTTGTGTGTGCACACATGCCACAACACACATGAGGAGGTAAGACAGCAAACTTCAGAAATGAGTTCTCTCCTTATACCTCGTGTATCCTGGGGATAGAAAAACTATGGCTGTCAGACTTGGTGGCAGAGCCCTTATCAGCTGAGCCATCTTACTGACCCAAAGTCTTAGTTTTTAAAATTAAAAATATGCCAGGAGTGGTGGTACAAGTCCTTAATCTCAGCACCCAGGAGGCAGAGGCAAGTGAATCTCTGTGAGTTCGAAGCCAGCCTGGTCTACAGGTTGAGTTCAGAATGACCAGGACTACACAGATAAACTTTGCTGGGGGCACGGGGAGGGATGGGTGGGGGGGGGGGCAGGACAACACACACCTAATAACCCGTGGGTCCCAAGGATTGAACTCAGGACATCACACTTCGTGACAATCACCTTCTCCACTGAGGCATCTTGCAATCCTAAGGGCTATTAATTTTACTGGATATTCTATTTTTATCACATAGAAAACCTTTATCCATATACATAAACAAACTTCTAACCTTTGACAGCCACAAAGCTGTGATGGTACATGCCTGTAACTCAGTATTCAGAAGCCAGGGGTGGGAGCAAGCCACGATCGACGACATTTTGAGCTATAGCATGGGATATACAATGAGTCTCAAAACAAAAGGCAAATGAAAACAAAGACGAAACTCAATGAACTGATGTGAAATAATGAAATAAAATTCCAATAACCACACCGGCAGCAAGACTGAGACTCCACAAAGGAGGACCCTGACAACATGCAGTGGGGGGATGCAGCTTAAAAAGCTATTTTCAGTCAACACCATGGTTCACGTGTAATCCCTGACCTTGGGAAGCTGAGGCAGGAGAACTGATGTAAGCTTAAGGCCAGCCTGGGCTACAGAGTAAGACCCTGTCTCAAAGACAGGGAACAAGGGGAGGGGACCCAATTCAACTGGTAAGGGTGTCTGCTGCCAAGCCTGTCCCTCTGTGTCTCTGTCTCCTTCTGTAAATGCCCAGAACCCACATGGTGTAAGAAATAATTCCCATGTTGTCCTTGACTTCCACAAGTGTGCTGTGGCAAGTATGTCTCTGTCCCCTCACAAAACAAATATAAAAAAATGTATGTACTTACACATATATTACAGCTAATAAGAAAGGGCTATTATTAGCCTTAAATGACGAGTCCCTCCTCTACCTGCCCATGGGTCACACTCCACCGTCCCCAGGTCTGGCTTCAAGCCACTGCCTTGCTCTCCAGTCCTGCTGCTCTCACAGCTTTTATGTTGCTTTGTCTTTTGGAAACAGGGTCTTGTTATGGAGCCCAGGCTGGCCCCAAACTCACAGTTCTCTGCCTGCCTTGGGCCCTTGTGCTGAGGCTACAGGCATGAGCCCCCGAGTACATCTGTCGCGTTTCTGGTATATAGATTCCAACCCCAGGTTGTCATTTCTAATGTGCGTGGCGTGGTCAATTCTGAAGCCTGTTGAGATCATTTGTTAAGCCTAGGGCCAAACGCATTATTTCCCCTGCAATCCCACCTCTGTTGGATTCTGACAATGCACTGACTAATGGGCTCAAAACCACAGCTATGTTCTGCTGCACCCCTTGCTGTCGGCCAGTGCCCCAGCTTACCTCTCTGCAACCTACTCCTGGCTCTGTACACACTGATTCTTACAGGCAGACACAGGGGCCTCGCCCACAGCTTACCTGCTGTGGAGCCTGCCATCCACCTATGGGCACTCGGGAGCATTAACACTAACTCTCTCAGGACATACTGCAGCCTCTCAGCAGATGGGGCAGGCGGACTTCAGTCTCCAAACCCAGAAAAGCAAAGTAACCAGGCTGCGGGCATGTCAGTACCCTGGGAACAATCTAACGCTCGCCATCCTCCCTTTCAAGCCGCTTTCTGGGCTGGCCTGAAAACTGTAAGGTCTTTATCCCACACCACTGAAAGCTCTTAAGTGGGCTTTTCAAATCTTTCATTTACCAAAGAGAAAGGATCTAGTGGCCAATAGGATAGGACTCTTTCATCTTTCTCACCTGCGGTCTCTGTGTCTCTGTCTCCTTGTCTCATACCCAGGGCTGGGGCAATCTAAAAAAGTTTTAGGACTCAAGATACTTTTTGAGAGACAATATTTACGGCCCCCAAAGCCAGCACTTCCCTTCTTATTTCCCAGCTAGTTTTATATTCACACTATTTCTGTGAATAAAAAAATATTCTAAAATGGAAGACTTTGCTGGGTGCCACCAAGGGCTGGGTGCTGCTTTTCCCTCAATCTGTCTGTGTGAGGATGCTGCAGGCATTACAGTCACTCCGGCACCGGCTGTCTAAATCCAACAAGACTCACTAAATGCCTAGTTTAACAACCCCCCACTCCTCACAGGGTTTCTCTGTGTAGCCTGGGATGTCTTAGAAGAACTCAGGCTGGCCTCACTCAGAGCTCCTTCTGAATCAAGCTGGGATCAAAGGCGCACACCACCACAGGCTTCTAATTTGACTTTAATCTAAGAGGAGGGCACTGGAGAGATGGCCCAGTGGTTAAGAGCAGTGTTCTTTCAGAAGTCAAGGGTTCGATTCCCAGCACCCACACAGCGGCTGACATCTCCCTGTAAGTCCAGTTTCAGGGAACCTGACACCTCTGGCTTCTGAGAATACCTGTACACATGTGTGCGATTCCATGCACACGCACACACAATCTCCCTCTCCACAGATTTTCTTCCATTCATTAAAAGAAGGCTTGCACATTAAGTAAGCCAGAGACATCACCATGCTTTAGCTCCTTGCAAGGTGCGTATGCAGCAGGTCAGAGGCAAAGCTGCTCTCCATCCAAAGGCACTCACCCTTCTTCTGTATAAAGATCCTGAGCAGCGGATTGGCGGTGGAGACCGCCTTGTGGTAGTTGTCGTCATTGTTTATGGGCAGCAGGTCCCCATGGATGTCTGCGTAACCCACCAGCACATCAACGTTGGGAATCTTGTGAACATGTTGCAGCAGGCCATAAAACTCCTCAAATTTTCCAGGCTTGGACCTTTCCAGTGAAAACCGACGAAACTCAGCTCCAAACTATAAATATAACAAACATATTAAAAACAGAAAGTTAGCCAGGCATGGTGGTGCACGCCTTTAGTCCCATTTGGGAGACAGAGACAGGAGGATCTCTGTGAATTTGAAGGCACAGAAAAAAAAACAAACAAAAAAACCCCCAAAAAACCCTGCTGTAAACCTCCCTGCCAGGAGCAGAGGGCAGAAAGGCACAGGAATGTGGCTGCTGCTCCCCCAGGGTGCCCCTGCCAGCAGCTGCTGTCTCAACACCCCATGCCCAGGTCTCCTGGGACAATTCAGCTCCAACTGTGCCTGGAGCCCAGACCAGGGCACCAGAGGCTTTGAGAGACCAAACTTCCTACCATTGCACAGTACCCTCTGTAAGAGGATTATCTTTTCACAGGCCGCAAGAGTGAGATCTCAGTGTAGCAAAAGGATTTTGAGCTTCTTGGCATGAAATAAATAATGTCATCATGTAAGAAATAAGTCTAAAGACAGAAGCATCTTCCCCAAGTTAGTGTCAAAGAAAAGCTTATTAACCAACATATCAGCTTTAAACCGTGCTCCATCTGGCTAAGGAGAGCATCCATCCGGCTGTCCCTGTGCTGGGCTGCAGGGACCAGGAGGCTGGCCTGCTTCAAAAGCTCAGAGATTAGTGGGTAAAGAGAATAATCGCCTCAGGGAGGCTGGAGATCACAGGACAAGCAGGAAGCACCCTGTCATCCCTCCATTTACCTTCCAGGTCCCCTAAGGCCACACATTAAAGTACCTCCATATCAGTCCCTGTCCCTGTGGGACTGGTATGGTGTGCTCTCAAATGGGGAGCCTAAGAAAGGTTCTTCAGGCTTCTTTAAAAAGTGTGTCATCCTGCCAGGCATTGGTAGCGCACACCTTTAATCCCAGCACTCGGGAGGCAGAGGCAGGTGGATCTCTGAGTTCAAAGCCAGCCTGGTCTCCAGAGTGAGTGCCAGGACAGGCTCCAAAGCTACACAGAGAAAAAACAAACAAACAAAACAAAACAAAAAACAAAGTATCTTATCACATAATTTTAACCCTCTCTTTAGGATATGCAGCATATTAAATGTTTCCTTAAATGCCAGGGGCAGGACTGGAGAGATGGCTCAGCAGTTAAGAGCACTAGCTGTTCTTGCAGAGGACCTGGGTTCAGGTCCCAGCACCCTCACGGCAGCTCGCAACTACCTCTGACTCCAGTTCTGTGGGATCTGATGCCTTCTGACCTCCAAGGGCACCAGGAACACACACACAAAACACTTTGGGGGGGGAGGGAGGGGCTTTGGCTCATGGCTGGGGGGTGGTTTAAATCCTACTATTTTTTAACTTCAGGCTGGAAAAGTACATAGCTCAGTGGTAGAGTATGAACTTGACATGTTCAAGCCTTTCCATCCAAAAAAGAGTGTAAAGTAAACGTTGGCTAAACATGTTTGACGGCCAGAGTTGCTTTCTGTCTAAATTCCTAAGATAGCCAGGAAACACGAATGTTGCAGAGGAGCAGCAGGTGCCAGGCAGAGAAAGGCGGCCATCCCAACAGGCATTCACCACCAACAGCGACCCAGAGCACCCTGCCGGCCATCCAGCCTTTTCTCTCCCTACTGCTGACCCTCCTCTTGCATGCATTACTCACAACTCACGGTTTGACATTAAAACAAAAAATTCACTGGTCACATCTTACTCTTAAAAAAGTTCCCAAAACACATTCCTGAGATGTAAACACTAACATTTGTCAAGAAAAATCAGGTGACTCATATCTAAAGCTCTCAAAAAGTTAGTCACACCTACACATTTCAGAGTAAATAAAGCCCAGGGAACACCCTGCATATCAGTCTTCTTGTGTTATCAAAGGCAGTTTCTCCCTGGTTTTCTGGAGGCTGGTCTCCCAGCACAGCCGCAGTCCACAGTGCAGGCTGACTCACCCCAGGCTATCACCTCCCTGGCAGTCTGAATGGGAATACACCTAATGATTTAACCCTTTAGGTCCCCGCCCCCAAGCTTCTGCATACAAGTTCTCTGCTCATCACCTTCTTCTCTGGCTCAAATACTTAGATTCAAAACAGTGGGTGCCCATGCCAGCCGACGTTGGCAAGGAGGGGTGGGAACGGGAACAGGCTACCTCTTGCTGCAAAGCAGGATTGTTAGAATTTCTTAGGACATGAAGAGAAATTAGAGATCAAATTAACCCAATCAACAACTATTCACCATGTGATGTTTTTTGTTTGGGAGGGTATGAATTAGATAGAGATCAAATTAACCCAATCAACAACTATTCCCCATGTGATTTTTTTTGATTGGGGGGGGTAATGGACCAGTTTGCCTGGAATCCAGAAGTACATGGGAGTTCTTTCCCAGCATCTGCTGGCATATTCTAGAACTTGGTGTTTTGGAGGGAAGGGAAATGAACCCTGGTCCTCTGGAAGAGCAGCCCGTGCCCTTAACCACTGAGCCATCTCTTCATCCCTCATTTTGTTTGTTTAGTAGGACCTCTCTGTGTAGCTTTAGCTGGTCTTAAACTTGCAGTGAGAGCTGAAATTATGAAGTACTTTTAGAAGTATTGTTAGTATTCCATTTGCCCATGAATAGCAATTAGGAAGTTGTATGTCTAAGACTGTTCCAAGACTGTTTGGGGCAGGTGTCTTGGCCATGCTGGAGATACAACCAAGCCCCAGTATGCCAGTCAAGCTCCAGTGCAACAGCTACAGCCCCCGCCCTCAGGATCAAGGTTACCTAAGGACATCACTGTGATTACAGAGAACTTTCCCAGTTCTGGAGAAACAATCAGGAAGATAAATCAGTTACCAAAGAAATCACCCCGTTGCTGGTATCATACTTCTAACTAGACCTATATTTACACTCTCCATTACTTTATTATCTGTACCATGTCTCCCTTTCCAGAGTAAAGATGATAAAGCTGACACTACTGTTTCTTTTTCTTTTCTTTTCTTCCTTTTCAAGACAGATAGGATTTCTCTGTGTAGCCCTGGCAGACCTGGAACTCGCTCTGTAGACCAGGCTCATCTCAAACTCAGAGATCCACCTGCCTCTGCCTTCTGAGTGCTAGGATTAAAGGAGTGAGCCACCACCAACTGGCAGACACTATTGCTTCTATGAAGAAGCTCCAAGTCATGGCCTGCATACTATCCAGTTTTGGTTATAATTATGAGATTATAAAATTGATATTGAACTAGCACAATGGCTTAGGAGGGGAAGGTGCTTGCCACTAAGCCTGACAATCTGAGTTCAACACCCAAGACACACATGGTGGTGAGAATCCGCTCCCGAATGCTTCCTCTGACCTCCACACTCACACTATGGTACTGGTGAATCCCCAGACACTCATACACACAAGTAAATGATCAAAATGTATTAAAATTTTTTAAGAATTTTTACCACTCACATAGCATAAAATGTAATTATGTTTTCAAACCTTAGCTAAGCTAGGTCTAGTGGCATAAATCTTTACTCCCAGCAGAGGCAGGCGAATCTCTGGGAGTTCCAGGTCAGCCTGGTCTACAGAGAGAGAGAGTTTCCTGGTTTTCTTTTCATGCATATTAAAGTTTTGCCATGGATGTTGGGTCCCCTGGAACTGGAGTTACAGACAGTGTGAGCTGCCATGTGGGTGCTACGAACTGAACCAGGGAGCCATCTCTCAAGCCACGAGGAAACAACAACAAATTTAAGGGCCGAAGACCTATGCTTTTGTTTTTTGACAGGTGGGAGCACATTTCACTGGGTGTACGTTCTGACTACCCTGTGTCCTTCAGAAGAGAACGCTTGCTAGAAGTGCAGGGTGGCAGCTGAAATACACACCACATACTTTGGACAGAACTATGTAAAATATTCAAAAATCAGTAGATGGACGACAAACAAAAAGCCTGAAATTCCAGTCCCCAAGAACTGTTTCTCACCACCAAAGACCCAATCCTACCTGACTTAGTGGTACACCTAGGATCTCTACTCACTTTTTCCTTTGATTAAAAAAATGAAAGACTCATTACCAAGATCAGACCATAAAACTGAGTGTTAGTATTAGGCAACATCACAAGTGGTTTTCTTTTCTGACCTCAAGTCCCACAAGCAAAACTACAAAAAATAAATAAAAATTGCCAGGAGAAAGTGCGTGTGCTGGGCCTGAAACAGACAGCCACAACACGGCTAGAGAAAAGACTCACATCTCTGGCATCACCGTCACCTCCCATTCACACAAGTCACCTCAGTTTGCTATTATGCCATGGAGGGCCCAGCCCAGGAAGACTATACCCCTTAAACTACCAAAGGTTTTATTCTTTTTCTAGACCAGGCTGGCCTTGAACTCAAGAGATCCACCTGCGTCTGCCTCCCAAGTGCTGGGACTACAGGTGTGCACCACCATGCCAGGCTCAGTTTTAGCCTAAAACAATAACAACAACAACAACAAAAAACTTTAAAAAATTATGTGTGCATGTGGCCTCTGTGTATGTAGCCAGGCACAGGTGCTTTGGGAAGCCAGAATGTCAGATCTCCCGAACCTAGTGAGAGAAGGCTCCATGGCTAAAAGCATGGCTGTTCTTCCTGAGGTTATGGGTTTGATTCCCAGCACCCATAACATGGCTACAAGTTAAAACTCCAGGAGATCCAACTCCTCTGGCTTCCTTGAGCACCCGGCATGCAGGTGGTATACAGACATACACTTATATACATAAAACAGTAAATTGCCTTTTGCTTGACAGGGGTGGGAACTGTACCTGGGTCTCCTGCAGGAGCAGTGCACATTTAGAGCTATCTTTCCAGCCCAACAGCCCTATTATTATTACACAGATCTGTGTTTCAATCTAGAGCCTATTCTGGTCTATAAGTCCCTCACTCCCTTTTATTAAGACTGGATCTCACTGTATAGGCCAGGCTGGTCTGGAACTCTTCCAGCTTCACTTGTCTGGCTACATGGAGAGTTCCAGATTAGTCTAAATCAAAGAAGATTTTTAAAAAGATACTAAAAGCCAATGTACATTTGTGAGTCTTAGTTAACAAAACATTGCTCTCAAGCCCAGACCCCACACCTCACCCAAAGGCTCCAACAGCTTTCCTTGCTTCACTCAAACCACTCCTGGGACCGATGTTCCCCCAGGGGGTCCCTTAACCACCAACCACCCCATGGGTGTGCACTACGAGGCTCCTGTGTGTCTAACCTCAATTCTATGCTAAATTCTCAGGGTCAGTAATGCCCGCTGACCACTGTTCTACAAGTTGTTCGGTAAAAAAGCCATCTGGCAAGACTTGGTCCTAGGGGGAAGTCACACCCTTTAGAAGCTGTTCACCTTGTTATCTCAGAATTCTCAAAGAACCAGGCTGCATTATCCCAGCTCCTTCAGGCCTTTCAAAGTCAGGATTAGTTTGTCGACATGTTCCCGTGGCTGCAGATCACCTTCAAATTCCATCGGAAAAGCCCCCTTGGGAAGAACGCATTCCCTAGCTAATCCCCACAGGCTACTCTGCTCACCGGGCCTTGAGATTGAGGAATTCCTCGGACATTGAAGTCCCTATCAGCAGACTGACTGGCACACCCGCCGAGGGGGAAAGCACTCGACCTGAGGGGTCGGAATGAAAAAAGCGACCGCGTCTCAAACTGTCAAGCGCTGCCCCAGAGTAAGGCGATGGTGTTAATTTCATAGATTAAACGCATACCAAAGTTAGAGCTGGAAAAAGAGGCTCGCCTCCATCCGAGGTGTCCCTGGACCCCAAGAAGGGGCGACGTGAGGAGACTCACGCCGGGGCGATGGGCTTCCCCCGAGCTATCGCCTCACCTAGCATCCGAGCGGTCCCCACCCCACCCTCAAAGCAAGGCGGGAATAGGACGAGGGATGAAAAACAGAGGCTGTGATGCGGAACAGACGCGCTCCCCGCCGCCGCTCTCCACCAACTTTGTCTTCTGCGAGCTCCGTGCAGCAGCCGCAGCAGCAGCAGCAGCTCCCACAAGTCCCTC
>NC_048599.1:11315124-11332624 GCF_003668045.3 Cricetulus griseus
CGGCTGCCGCGATGATGTGAAGCGGCTGCGCTCCTGCGTCCCTCTCGGGCCTCAGCCGCCCTGCAGCGCCCTTTAGGCACCCACTGCAAGGCTTGGCCGCAAGATTCAAGTTTTCCCGCCTCTGCGCGGTCACTCGGGGCCGGCGCCGTCCGAGAAGGCGTTGACCTTCCTGCAGATCGGCGGCTCTCAACCTGCGGGGCGCGACCCCCTCCCAGGGTACCATCAGGAAGCAGATATTTACGGTTCGTCAGGGTAGCAAAACCGCGGCCATGAAGTGGCAGCGAAGTAATGTTGGGGTCACCGCCACCCCATGAGGGACTGCGTCAAAGGGCTGCAGCCTTAGGGAGACTGAGAACCACTGATGCAGAGCCTTCCTTCCCCAGGGTGCCCGCAGCACCGCCAGAGGACTGGGAGCTGAGGCTGCGATGATCCCTGCAGGCCAGCCTCAGCATCCGCCTCTCTGGGGCTGACATTCTCTCCATGGAACCTCCTTGGCCCTTTGCTGTGTGTACCAAGGGCAGCCTCTGGGCTGTGTTCTTTTCCCTCAGTGACCGAGCTGTGTCCCGTGGTAACACAACACCAAATCCTACTCTCAGAGCGCCTCACACTGGGGCTCCCGCCTCTTTCTTGTTTTGTTTACCTGCTGGCCCTGCTGAGGCTGGGAGAAAAGTAAGGGTGAAGAGACCCTCTGTATCCCAGGACGGGTTGAAAAGTTCACCAGAGGGCTTCACTTCCGTCCACACTCTCCCTCTCTCCCTCTTACCGCAGAGCCTTCCCTTGTCCCCTGTGATGGGGCCCAATCTTCCTAGCTTCCTTGTGCGTGTGAGTTGTGATTTTCCTCTACGTACAACGAGAGCTTCCAAAGACAGGGATACCCCTGCTTTGCTCAACTGAAACATGCTCACAGAGCCATTCTCCCCGTGTGCTCTCGGGTATGTCTTTGGGGTACTACACTCTATCCTTCAAAGACGAGAAGGCCCTTGCACTTGAAGGAAGCAGCTCACCAGATGTTGGTAGGTGACTCTAGGCTTTCCCTGGCCATTTGGGGGTGGAAGCACTGGACAGAGAGGGACTATCCCAAGCTGAATCACGAGGCTGCGTTCCCAACCTGTGTGATTGGAGCCCTGGTGGAAATAAGAAACCTGGTTATGAGGGGCAGCCCCAGGCCTGGAATCCTGCTACCTGTGTCAGCCCCACAGTTGCAGCTATTTGGGTCTCAAGACTCCTTTAACTAGCTAAACATTATAAGGAACCTAAAAGTTTGTGTCTATGTGTATTTATTGTATTGGAATTAAAAGCGAAACCGCTCTAAAACAATACACACTATAACATTTCAAGCAGTCAAAGATGATGTCATCATTTGTCATGTCCCTTCTGGAAAACTTCATCATTTGCTCCCGAGACCAGGAAGGTGAGAAGTAACGCCTTAGAATCATGAGAACAATGTGACTTTGGGAAATCCCTATCCAGGTTTCCAGGTGCCAGTGGGTCTGTGGCCACCTTTGCGGACCTCCAATCTCGGCTTTCTTCTGCCTCTGCCCTGAGCAGGGACACACCTTGAGAGAACCGTGTGGCCCCAACTCAGTGTGAATGACGGCTGGGTGGCTGCTATTACTGTTATCGGGATTGCTTTATCTTCGGCTCTAAGGAGGAAGCTCACGGGTGCCAACGCACCTGCGTGGGCCCTGCATTCCTGGAGCTGTCGTCACATCCGTCCTACCATCCCCCGGGGTGTGGCATCCCTCTCTACCTGGACTTTCCTTTCTAGAAGGGAGGGCCAGGCCAGAGCTTCCTGGATCTCCCAGGCAGATCTGCTGTGAGCCAGGGCTGTGTAAGGAAGGAATGTAGAAAATAGTTTGGGTTTGATAAAGGTGTTGTGGGGGAGGGGAACCTTGTCAGTTCTGCTTAAGAAGCCTGAAGACCAGAGAAACAGTGTGGATTAGGGCTTAACCCCTGCCTCTCCAGTTTAACAGACTGATCCTAACCTCATCTGTCTCTCCTCTCCCTGCCCCCAAATCCTCAAGCCAGAGCTGATCCAGGCTGACATGGGGCATGAGAAGCTGCGAGAATTAGTACTCAGTGGGTCGAGAGATAAGCAGAGTGACTAACCCGGCTCCATAAATTATAGACTCCTGAGATCACGAGTCTGGCGTGGATCACCAGAGCTCCACGCCCACACCCGGCCAGGCCGGTCAGGGGATAGAATTTCACATCATCCTCTTCCAGAAGGTCTTCCTTTTACCTTATAAACAGCCTGGCTAGGTGGGTTAACATAGGGAATCCCAGCTCTCAGGAGGGTGAGGCAGGTGGATTGCCTAAATCCAAGGCCAGTGTGGTCAACAGAAATAAGGGCTGTGGTGCATGCCTTTAATCCCGGCACTTGGGAGGCAGAGGCAGGTGGATATCTGTGAGTTCCAGGCCAGCCTGGTTTATAAAGTAACTTCCAGGATAGCCAGAGCTGTTACACAGAGAAATCCTGTCTCAAAAAACAACAAAAACAAACCAAAAAATTAAATAAACAACCATTGTGCTAGTGTATGCCTTTACTCCCAGCATCTGGCAAGCTGAAGCATGTGAGTGTCTTGAGTTCAAGGCCGGCCAGCCTGGTCCACATAAGTTCCAGGCTAGCCAGCAACATCTGTCACCACAAAGTCTGACAGCCTGAGATCTATCCCCAGATCTCACAGAAACAGACTCCCACAAGTTGACCTCTGACCTCCACACAGATGCTGTGGCATGGACGCCCCCACACATACACACCCACAAGATGAATGTAAAAACACACAACTAAAAATCAGTCTGGTCATGGCTTAGCTGGTCAAGTGCTGCTGGAGGCACAGGGAACTGCATTCCATTCCAGAGCTCATGTGGGGAAAAATGAGGCTACTAGGTACACGCTAGCAATCCCAGCCCTAGAGAGGCAGAGGCAGGAGGATCCCTGCACCTGATCACTGACCAGCAGCCTACCCTATTTGACAAGCTCCAGATCAAAAAGAAAAGAAAAAAAAAAAAAAAAAAGGAAGTGGACAGCACTTGAGGAACAACTCCTGAAGCTGTCCTGTGACCTGCTCAGGCACACACACCCTTAGGCAACCGTGTGCACCTGCACGAACCAAAACTCCAAAAACACTGTTCAGTTCTTTAGAAATCTACCTTGTGTGATGGAAGCACTTTGTAAATTTCCACAATTACTTTTAAATGAACGTTTGCCATAATGATCTTCCTCCAACTCTGGGAGAAGGGGGAGGGGACATGAAAATCCGGAGGTGGCACTAAGTCACACACACACAGGGCGGGTAAAATTTCTTCAAGAAATGTCTCTCCCCGCTCTTGCTCTTTGGCTGCTCGAGTTGCAGTCTTGATGGGGCTGGTTAATGATTTTTTGAGAAAGAGCTGAAGTGTATGTTTATGAGTCTCTGGCTACTCACCCAAGCATTCTAAGCCCTTTAGCCGAGGTGGAATTCTGTCACATGTTGTCTTTTCTGGTTAATGGCTTCTAATGCTTTACTGGTTTGGAGGGGGCCTAGGAGCCCTCGGCTAGAGAGTGAATATGTTGTTATTCTCGTAGACTTTTAGAGGCTAGTTGCCACTTCAGTTAAGGAAACTGACTTTGCAGGAGTCATCTGGGCCAGGCGGCATGCCTCTGCCTTGCCCTTGTTGGTGTGGGTGGGTTCACATTCTGACGTTAACCTTCTCAGGAACCCAGTTTCTCTATCTGTAAACTTGGGCCCAGGATGAGGTCATCTTTACTATCCCTCCCAACTCAACACTCTATGACTCCCCAGGGATCTCAGAGAGTGATCACTGTTTCAACATTACCAGGGAGGACTGGGATGGAAAGGGTAACCTTCCCATCACAGTCCATGGTCAGGCTGCAATCATTGGCTAAGACACTTTTCCCTGGAGGAGCTGATGAAGATGACGATTGTATTAGCGTTTATATGAAACCTAACGGGTGCCAAGGCCAGGCCTAAGTGCCTTTGCATGGGTTAAGGAAACAGTGCAGTGTCTGGCGGCAGTCACTGGCTTGTTTTCTAGGCTGCCAGTTCACTGATGTCCTTGTTCTGCTCCTCACTGGCTGAGTGGCATTGACCCTGTGCACTCCAGCACTCGGCACTCTTATCTCCTGTGAAATGGGACAACAGTGTCAGCGATGTGTCCTCTTATCCGGTTGTCACATTGTTCAGATGAGGAATGACAGAAGACTGCTTTGCAAACCACCAAGTTTGGGGCAGACATGCACGAATCTTACTGGCTAAAATGGTGCCACCAACAGATCTGAGGTGAGTGCCTAGAAATAAAATGAAAATGTGGCAAGACTCCGTTTTTGTTTTCAAAGGGGGCCACTTTGTGTGTGTGTGTGTGTGTGTGTGTGTGTGTGTGTGTGTGTGTGTGTGCGTGTGTGCCTTATATTCATGTGAGAGTACAGGTCATGCACTTGTGCTCACAGATGTGGCGGCCAGAGCAGAGCATGGCTGTCTTCCTCCATCACAGTCCCCAGATAAACTTTTAAATGAACATCTCTTTAACAGGCCAACAGACAATCTGGAATGGTGTTTTGTTTTTTCTGACTTCATTTGTTGTTACCCTACACACATTTCTGTGCTAATCACCCTCTTGTTGCCTGCAGAGACTAGGGAGGGTGTCAGCTCCCCTGGGCTTGGAGTCTGTGTGGGGGCTGGGAATCAAACCAAGGTTCTCTGGAAGAGCAACCAGTGCTCTTAACTGATGAGCTGTCCTCCGGTCCAAATGGTAGCTTTTTGTTGGTTGGTTTTGAGACAGGGTCTCTCACAGTTGTGCAGGCTACCCTGAAACTGAAACTGACTCTTTAACCCAGGCTAGCCTCCAGCTTGCAGAGATCTTCAGACTCCCAACATGCTGAGATGACAGGTGTAAGTTGCAGGCTGGCCACGCCAAGCTGAGAATGCTGTGTGTGTGTGTGTGTGTGTGTGTGTGTGTGTGTATGTGTGTGTGTCTGTGTGTGTACACATTCAAGTGTCATATGTGCATGTGTGTGTTCGTGCATGTGTATGTATGTATGTATGACGTGTGTGATATATGCAGGCACATGAAGGCAGGTTGACACCTCACGTCTCCTATCACCTGCACCTTATTTTCTAAGACACAGTTTGCCTGGGCCGAACCACTTAGGGATCCTCCTGAAACTGCCTCCCCCACCCCTGTTCAGATGAGTCTACTTTTTTATGAGAGTGCTCAGTATCTCAGCTCAGGCTCTCTTGCTTTCAAAGCAAGCGCTATATTGACAGAGCCGATCATCTCCCCAGCCCTTAGAGAGGTCTAAGAATATGACTTAGGGACAGGAGAGGCTTTTCCCTGGTAGAGTACTTGCCAGCATGTGCATAGTCCTGGGTTTAAGTACCAATACTGCCAAAAAGGGCCAGTTTTTTTGTTTGTTTGTTTTTTTGTTTTTGCCACCCAAGTGCTGGGATTAAAGGCAAGTGCCACCACAACCCGGCCAAAAAAGGCCAGTTTTTAAAAGATTTAGAGAAGAGGAACAAACAGCCAGGTGTATGGCTCATGCCTACCCTTGGGAAATTGAGGCAGGAGGATTCAGGGAATTGCCTTAGTTCCTGTCCTATTGTCATGACCATGTAACCATGACCAATGAATTTAGTGAGGAAAGGGTTTAATCCCTCACTAATATATAACAGCTCATCACTGAAAGCAGTGAGGGCGGGATCCTGGAGTCAGGAGCTGATGCAGAGGCCATGGAGAATGTTGCTTACTGCCTTGCTCCCCATGGCTTTCAAAGCCTGTTTTCTTTCTCTTTTTTTTTGGGGGGGGGGCAGGGGTTGAGACTGGTTTTCTCTGTATAACAGCCCTAGCTGACCTGGAACTAGTTCCGTAGAACAGGCTGGCTTCCATCTCACAAAGATCCACCTGCCTCTGCCTCTGAGGGCTGGGACTAAAGACATGGACCACCTGCCCAGGGGTGACACCACCCACAATGGGCTGGACATTCCTCTAGCAATCACTAATTAAGGAAATACCTTATAGGCTTGCCTGCTTACAGCCAGTCTTCTGGAAGCATTTTCCCAGTTGAACTTCCCTCCTCTCAAATGGCTATAGTTTATGTCAAGCCAGCTTGAATTACATAGTTAGTCCTGAACTACAGAATGAAACTGCAAAAATCAACCAATCAATGAAATAAACAAACAAGAATGGCCCTCGGGCTACAGGTAAAGCCTGTGTCTGCTGCACAGAGTGTTGGAATTAGTCAAGTCCTCTGATGCTCTATTAATTCATCTGTAAAATTCAGGTAATAAGAGCTAATTGTCTGATGGTCTTAATTTACACACAGCACACTTGGACTAGATCACAGGAATGAGGACTCCACACAGGGCACCTTTGCTCTCATTACTGTTGTCTAATTATTTTTATTGTCGATTGTCTTAATAGGCTTCATTAGTGAAGTAAATGTCACCGTACCCCCACATGCATGGAATACTGGCAGAGATAAAAGTGTAGCAACAACAGAAATGAGTTGCTGGGGAAACCCCATAATCCCAGCACTGGGAAGGTGATGGATGAAATTGGTAGAATGGCGGAAAGCCCAGGCCTGCCAGGGCTACAGAGACCTTGTCTCAAAATCAAACTCAGAGTTAAACAAGACAAATGATTCACCTCTCACCCCCAACCCTTTCCAGTTCATAAATGGTCACCTGAAGGTCAGATGAAGAATCCAGAGGATTCGAATAGGGTTCCTGTTCTATTAAACCCTTGAGACAGAAACATGAACTGTCCCTTGGAATCAGTGGCCCCGGATCATGAATGAGGGGGACCACTAGAGTTGACACCAGCTAGAGAACTCTAGGCGGGACATCTCTCCTCAGGGCAGAATCTGGAGAAAGAAGCAGCCACCTTCCTTCATGTAATAACAGTTATCCAATGGCTGTTCTGTACCCAGTAGTTGAGAAAAACGTCACAGCCGAGCAGTGGAGGCGCACACCTTTAATCCCTGTACTCAGGAGCCAGAGGAGCTGGATCTCTGTGAGTTTGAGACCAGCCTGGTCTACAAAGAGAATTCCAGGATTGAGTGCACTACCACTGGTTGTCAAGAACCAATTTCTGTAAGTTGCTCTCTCACAAGCACTCTCTCTCTCTCTCTCTCTCTCTCTCTCTCTCTCTCTCTCTCTCTCTCACACACACACACACACACACACACACACACACACACACAGGCGTGTTCCTGGAGATACAGCTCAGTGGTAGATGACTTGCAATGCATGTGGGTGTGATTCTGGGTTCAATCCCAACCCCACAAGGGGAAAAGGAATAAGCAGTAAGATACAATAGTTAAAATATGTGAATTGATACAGTGAGTATCAATAAAGTAGAACAGAGAGGTTGAGGAGGCCTGGCTTTGAGTGAGGCATGCAGGAAGAAAAGACACTTCCATTAGGGAACTGTGGAGCACACCTGGAATTCCAGCTACTAGGGAGGCTGAGGCATGGGATCACTTGAGCCCAGGAGGTGGGGCCACAGAGGTAGGCCCTGTGGATTAATTAATTCAGTAGTGTGGCAGGGCTGCCTCTGAGGAGTTGGGTTTGTGAGCAGGGCCTAAGTCTTCCGGCTGGGGGCAGGGCTGCTTACCCAGGTCAAATGAAATAGCTAAGGGAGCTTGTTTGGTGGGTGGGTTCGTGGCACATTCGAGGGTGTTAGGGAAGACACCAGCTGCTATTTTGAGCTATTACTCAGAACCCGGTCCAGAGAGACAAGAGGAAGAACAGAGAGAATGACTAAGTCAGCTGGAGGGTGACCTGTTTCCTGGGTGAAGCAGCCAGGGCAGGAATGAGTGGGAGCCGCTGGGGAGGGGGGGGCATTCCAGGGACAGAGCACTTGGGAGGGGGCAGGGAGCTGACAGGGTGGGCTTCGAGCCAGCTTGGGGCTGGGCAGGGACTGGAGGAGACCTCTGTGGGAAGCAGATGGGGAAGCCTCAGAGGCTCCAAGGATGCTTAAATCTGGGGGTTGGAAGAATCGGATTTGTGTTTCCTTTTGGTGAGATCTATGGAGGGAGGCGGGCATGGTGGGGTGGGGAGTTAATGAGTCTGCCAGGCTGAGCGTGATTAGATGGCCAGATGAGTAGGATGGCCCACAGGAAGAGGGAGGGAGAGGGCATTTCTTCAGCTATTAGATTGTGTGAGGTGTGTGTGTGTGTGTGTGTGTGTGTGTGTGTATAACACACACACACACACACACACAGAGAGAGAGAGAGAGAGAGAGAGAGAGAGAGAATGAATGTAAGTGATTATGTATGTGTGTATGTGGTGTGGAGTGTGTATGAGCTCATTGAGATGAAACTGTGAACCAGACACAGGTGGAATGCTAGGCTAGTTTGGGTAGTAAAACTTTGCACAATGAAGACAGGCAAGCCTGGGCTACAGCTCCCTGGAACAGTGCTTACTCAGCGGTATGAGGCCTGGTATAAATAAATCCCCAGCACGACCTCCAAAAAAACGGTGTGTAGCTGGGGAGGGGAACAAAGCAGACAGGCAATGAGCATGTGATCGGACTTGGTGGGTAATAGGAGAATGCCACCAATCCCACACTTTGTGGCCCAGGCCTCTCAATAGTGAGGGTTCTGTGGGACTGCAGATGGACAGGGGCTCTGGCTGAAGGCCAAGGGCTCACCTTCAGCCCTGTGGCAGAGAGTCAGGCGGCTCCAGATGGAAGCCTCTGTGCTGGGCACACTCTTGTGAAACTTGGGATTTGTGAACAACAGCTACAGGTCTGCCAGGATTGGGGATGGGAATGAGAGTGTGTGTGTGTATACATGTGTGTACATACGTGTGTGTGTGTGTGTGTGTGTGTGTGTGTGTGTGTGTGTGTGTGTTTCTCCTTAGGACTTGCAGAGGAATCTCTGCAAAGCAGACTTCGTTACGACCCATAAGGTTGTTGAGATCAGGAGGGAGTCTTTGAGAAGAATCAAGGGTGAAGGCAAGAGAACTCTCATATGTGAGGAAGACAGAGAAAGCCATGGGCTGGGGTGTCATATCTCCCTAGTGTGTACAGGCATTGTCTTGGGTATGAGACAGTTTGGGGGTGGAGAAAGTCTAGGGGCTTTGAGTGACGGAGAATGGTGTACCATTGGTGTGGCCCATCACACAGGCCAGGATGGGTTTTATTCTGAGACCCATGAGAAGCCATCTTGGTATAACTGGAACTCGTTCTGAGGAACTGGGGTGTGGCTCAGTTGGTGGAGTGCTGGTCTAGCATTCACCAGGCCCTGGACTCCATCCCCAGCTTCCCAGCAAGGCAGAAACTATCTGGTAGCTCACACCCTTCATCCCAGTACTTGGGAGTAGAAGCAGGAGGATTTAGCATCTCAAGGTCAACCTCAGCAATGTACAAGTTCAAGGCCAGCTTGTGATACATAAGACACTGTCACAAATGTGTGTGTGTGTGTGTGTGTGTGTGTGTGTGTGTGTGTACACATCTATGTGTGTCAGGTATGATAATATACACTTTTAATCCCAGCACTTGGGAAGCAGAGGCAGGAGGATCTATGAATTCAAAGCTAGCCTGGTTTACAGAGGACAGCCAGCCAGAGCTACACAGAGAAACCCTGTCTCAAAAATATAAAACAAAAGAAAAAAACTTTTTATAAGAGGTGCGTTTTCTTTGTGTGTGTGTGAGTATTATGCCTGCGTGCACAACACATGTGTTCCTGGGGTCCAGATTCCCTGGAAGTGGAGTTTCGGGCAGTTGGGACCCACCATGGGGTGATGCAAACCTAACCTGGGTCATCTGAAAGAGCAACCAGTGCCTTTAATCACTGAGCAACCTCCGCAGCCCTCCCCTCTTTAAAACAATAAAAACACGGTTTGGCTGTGTGTATGTGTGCATATATGCATGCCCGAAAGCCCAAGGAGGTCGGAAGGGACTTTGAATCTGCTGGCGCTGGAGTTACAGTGGTTGTGATGCTTGCATGCTTGGATCTGAACTCTGGAAGGACAGTAAAAACTTTTAATGCCCCAGCTATCTCTCCAGCCCTGAGGATCTTATCAGCTGATGATCTGGGAAGAAATGAAGTTCAAACTTCAGAGTGTAGGAAATTGTAGCTTTCTCACTTCCTAACTCACTTAGGGACCAAGTGTTCCACAAGCCAAGTGACATCAGTCATCTGCCCTCTCAAAGGCTGGAAGCTAACCATCTGAGATCAAGGTGTGATCAGGGTTGGTCCCTTCTAGAGGCTTTTAAGGACTGGCTGTTCCAAGCCCGGCTCCCAGCCTCCTGCAGCTGCCAGTTACCATAGGATTCCTGGGGCTTCCAGTGAGTCACTGTGGTCTCTCTCCCAACACGATCTTGGCCTTTTCCCTGTAGGTTTTCGAATCTCCAGGCTGTCTGTCGATGAGGGTACCCATGATTGGATTTAGGACCACCCTAAGAAGCTTATCTGAAAGTGATAAGTGTTTAAAAGATCCTGGTTCTTTTACAACCCCCTCCCTGCTCCCAGGTCCTTCTCCCCTCTTCCCTTCTTCCCTCCCTCCTTTTTCCTCCCTCCCTTCTCAGAATCAGGCAAGCAGCTCTCCCACCCCTGAGCTATATCCCCAGTCCTTTTTGTATTTTTTATTTTGAGACAGGATCCCACTACATTGCCTAAGCCTGAGCACACTCCTTAGTCCAAACTGAGTGTGGCTCCTTATTTTACAACCTGATACCCGTTATTTGGGAAGAGGGAAGCCCAACTGAGGAAATGCCTCCATGCACTGGCCTTCGGGCAAGCCTGTTGGGCATTTTCTTGGTTAATGTGGGAGAGCCCAGCCCATTGTGGGCAGGACCACCCCTGGGCCGGTGGCCTGGGTGCTAGAAGAAAGCAGGTTGAACAAGCCATGAGTGAGCTGTGTTCCTCTATGGCGCCTCAGTCCCTGCTGCTAATTCCTGCTTGAGCTCCCACCTGACTTCTCCCAGTGACACTCGTGACCCGAGAGTTGTAAGAAAATAATAAACCCTTTCTTCCCCATGTGGCTTTTTGGTCATGGTGGAGTTTTTGGCTTGTTTGTTTTTGAGACAGGGTCTCACTGTGTGGCCCTGGCTATCCTGGAACTCACTATGTAGGCCAGCCTGGCCTTGAACTCACAGAGATCTGCTTGCCTCTGCCTCCCAAATGAACACTGGGACTAAAGGTGTGTGCCTTGTGCCACCACACTCAGTTTGGTTTTGGTATTTTTATCACGGCAATAGAAAACTTAACTAAGGGGCTGGAGAGAAGGCAGAGAGGTTAAGAGCACTGGTTGCCCCCCCTAAAGGATCCATAGGGTGGCTCACAACTGTCTGTAACTCCAGTTCTAGCAATACCCTCTTCCGGCCTCAGGGGCGCTAGTATACATATGATACAGCCAGGCATGTAGAGCCAGTGCAGGGCTCTAATCCAGCATTAGGGAGACGGAGGCAGGTGGATCTCTGTGAGTTCAAGGCTATCCTGGTCTACATAGTGGGTTCTAGGACAGCTAGGGCCACACAGTGAGAACCTCTCTCTAAATAAATAAACCTTGAAAGAAATAAAGAGGGCTGAAGAGATTGCTCAAAGGTTAAGAGCACTGGCTGCTCTTTCAGAGGACCCAGGTTCAATTCCCAGCACCCATGTAGCAGCTCACAACTGTCTGTAACTAAGTTCCAGGGGACCTGACACCCTCACATAGACACACATGTAGGCAATACACCAATGCACATAAAATAAAATGGAAGAAAGGAAGAAAGTTGAAAGAAAACCTAATTAAGATCTCCAGGCAGGCTCTGACCTTCCTGCTTCTGCCTCTCCTGAAGCTGGTGTTACAGTCACAGGTCTTTTTCTTTGTTTGGTTTTAGTTTTTTGTCTTGTTTTGTTTTTTGAGACAGGGTTTCTCTGTGTAGCCCTGGCAGTCCTGGAGCTCATTCTGTAGACCAGGCTGGTCTTGAACTCACAGAGATCCATCTGCCTCTGTCTTAAGTAAACCTTCAGCATATCCTCTACGAAGGCACAAATTTGATCTAGAGCAGGGACATTTGGAAGAGACAGCATCAGCATCAGCACCACCATGGCAGCTGTTGGCTCTGTGGGAAGTATTCCCAGGCATTCCAACCGGAGTCTGGTGTTAACACACGGGACTTCTGTTCCTCGAAGGGGCCAGCCAAGGCTTGAAGAGGTGCAGAAGTCAGGGTCTCACTAGGTAGCCCAAGCTGGCCTCAGACTCACAGGGATCCTTCCTGGGCTGCTCTGGGCTGAGATTACAGATTTGAGTTGCCGTGAGGGCCCAGCTTCCTTATTTATATAAGGGTTAGTAATATGCCTGCCCTGCCCCTCAGGTCTGTCATGTGGACCTGATGCAATGCTCCTAACATGTTCGACTTGGTGCCCAGTATACAGGAAGCTCTAGGAAAAAAAAAAAAACAACAACAACAACAACAAAAAAAAAAACCTGCCTCTGACCTAGGGTGTGGCTCAGCAGTAGACTGCTTGTCTAGCATGTGTGAGCCCTTGCCTTTGGACCTTAGCACTGGAAAACAAATTGTCACTATACTTCATACAGCTCAACCCTTAAGAGACAGAGAGTGCTTCCGAGATGGCTCTGTGGGTAAAGGCTTTTGCCACCAACCCTGATGACCTGAGTTTAATCCCGGGACCTATATGATGGATTGAGAACTGTTCCCAAAGGTTTTCCTCTGACCTGGACACTCACCTGATGAGCAGGCATTCCTGTTGGCTCCTCCCCTCAGGGCATGGCTGCTTATAGGTTTCCTTTCTTTGGTTTTGAGACTCTAAGTTCCCAGCAAACCCCACACCATCTTCATAAAAATCATACACCATCACTGTTACCTTCATCTTGTAAATTTGGAGGTTTGTGTTTGGGACAGCATGTAAACTTGCTATTTAGCCAAGGTTGGCCTTGAATTTCAGATACTCCTGCTTCACCTCCCAAGTGTGTATCACATGCTCAGCTTCTCGGGGGATTCTGCAGATCTGCAAATGCAATCACAGAAGGCAAATCCCTGGCCCTGTCCTGTTAGAGAGTCCCTGCTGTTCTCTACTGTTCTCTACAGGGCATGGGGCACACAGATATCTGTGCTTAGCTTAAGACCATTTTACTGTATTTTTAAATTTAAATTTTTTTCTTTTTTTATTCGGAGACAGGGTTTCTCTGTGGCTTTGGAGGCTGTCCTGGAACTAGCTCTTGCAGACCAGGCTGGTCTCGAACTCACAGAGATCCTCCTGCCTCTGCCTCCCGAGTGCTGGGATTAAAGATGTGAGCCACCACCCCCCGACTTTTAATTTATTTTTTGAGAAAGGATCTCAAGGATCTCTGACTGGCCTTGAACTCACAGAGACACGGTTGCCTCTGCTTTCTGAACGCTCCACCATTTCCTGGCCTGGATTGTTCCTTTAAAGGTAGAAAGAATAATCAAGTGTTTTTCTCTGCTCTGAAACAACCCACAGGTATAAGATGAGCTGAGACTCAGGTTGCAAAGCTCATTGCCTTCCAGAACCTTCCAGAAGCCTCTGTCTCACAGCCCACACCTGAGCAGCAAGGAGGGGTCAGCCATGGGAAAGAGACTAGTGACAAGAGGGAAGGGGACAGGAGAGTTTGCAGAACTCTTTTTTCCCTCAGACATTTAAGAAGTAAACTCTTTTTTTTTTTTTTTTTTTAAAAAAAAAAAAAAAAACTCAAGGAATGCCAAGCTTATGTAAAACTAAACCAGCAGTGACAGAGGTTTGGGGACAACAACAAAGCCAGCCAGAGGCAGTTCCCAGGAGGGTACCTCAGAGGAGGCCTAGGAGCACACAGGTACACCCAAGTGGGCAGGGCCTTGCCTGTGCCAGCCACCCTTGGGGCCTGGATTCCCCTGACAACTCTCTGCAAGCAACTGGCCAGGAGACAGGCTTTGTGGGTTGGTTTGTTTGCTATCTTGTTTTTTGTTTTGTTTGAGACAGAGTTTCACACTCTAGACCAAGCTAGCCCAGAACTTACTGTTAACCCAGGCTGGCCTCAAACTCACAGTCTTCCAGCCTCAGCCTCCTGCGTGCTGGAATTGTAGGCATGTACCATCACTGGCCTTTTGTTTTGTTTTGATCTTAGATCAGATTCCCCCTTGTAATTCCAGACCTGTTTGTGTCTGGAGAGCGCCACAGGTATGACTGGCAGGGTTATTGACTAAGGCATTTTCCTCTTAAGTTCAAACATTTCAGGTAGAAGGTGTGTCCCCGCCCAAGCCAAGGGCTTCAAGGCAGAACTGAAAACTGCCCTAGGTCTGAATTCCAGCTTCAGCTTCATTTCACCCAGAGCCATCACCTAGCAATCTGATGAGGGTGTTCAAAAGCACCCACCAAGAGCATGGCTAGATGCAGGACAACATGTGTGAAGGGCTGCCAGGGCCTTGGGAGGCCAAGCGGGAAGTTTGTCCCACATGGCGGGCATCCCCATCTGCTTCTTAAGCCCTCAGCAGCTTCTGATTCATTTTGTTAGTGTTTGGCCTTTGTCCACCAGTTTCCTCAGTTGCTCAGTTCCACAATGTGGAGGAAAAAAATCTTCCCTGGTGTCACCTTCAAAATCAAGAGCATGCTGGGGGCAGTAACATACATAAGTTTGCTTTGATTTGGTTTTGTTGGTTTTTCAAAACAGGATTTCTCTGTGTACCCCTTGGCTGTCCTGGCTCTCACTCTGTAGACCAGGCTGGCCTCAAACTCACAGAGATCCAGCTGCCTCTGCCTCCTGAGTGCTGGGACTAAAGGCATGTGCCACCACTGCCTGGCTTTTTTTGTTGTTTGTTGTGGTGTTTTTTTTTTTTTTTTTTTTTTTTTGTTTTTTTTTTTTTTTTTTTTGAGACAGGTTTCTCTGTGTAGCCTTCCTTGGCTGTCCTGGAACCAGCTATGTAGTGAGTTCGAGGCCAGCCTATGGTGCATGAAACCCCATCTCAATCCAGCCAACCAACAACGCCCCCTTCGTTCCCACTGCTTAGTTGAGTATTTATGGATTTATTCTACAGATGAATCTACTTTACCTGCATTATACAAGGACATTCTTCTGCAGGGGAAACCGCCCTTCCCCCTTCCTTCCAAGGCCTCCCTCGTATACATACCACACATAACTTCCTGAAGAATCTTGCTAGGTACTCTCTGCAATGTGTCATAGCGATACTTCCTCCAGTGTGCCCTCCTAAGCCTTTTTCCTGACTGCCTAGCTCTCCAAGGCACAGGCATGTTATACTTTACTTAGGCATCAAGGTCACTATGACTCACCGTGTTGCTGTGAGCATCCCATGGGGTTGTCCTGTGCACTCTTGTGCATGTCTCTCTAGGATGGACTCCAAGAGGTCAGAGGGCGTGCACGTCTTAGATGTGTCTGAGAAAGACGGCCTGCTGGGCTCTCAGCAGTCTCAGAGAAGCAGTTCGCTGTGGGGTTCCTCACTGCAGGTCAAGAGGTAAAAGGCAGAGGCAATTATCAAGGTATCGGTGAAAAGGCCGCACTCAGCTGAGGCAGGAGGATTGCTGAGAATCTGGGCTACTGTGTTGAGACCCTGTCTAAACAAACAGACCAACAAAATGCCCCGACAGCTCCCTGAACCTGGTGAGGCTGGAATTCCGTGCTGTGAGCTTCTGTTTCGTTTTTCTGCACTAGACATTCAACCCAGGGCCTCCTGCGCACTAGGAGGGCACACTACTAGTCCACTTCCAGCCTGTTTTCTTTTTCTTTCTTTCTTTTTTTTTGTTTTCTCAAGACAGGGTTTCTCTGTGTAGCCCTGGCTGTCCTGGAACTCACTCTGTAGACCAGGCTGTCCTCAAACTCACAGAGATCCAAGAGCTGAGATTAAAGGTGTTCACCACCACTGCCAGGCCAATTTTATGTTAGGGGTTTATTTATTTATGTATTTTATGTATATGGGCATTTTTTTGCCTGTATGCACACCAAAGAGGGTATGAGATTCCATGAGACTAATCATAGATGGTTATAAGCCCACATGTGGGTGCTGGGAATTGAACTTAGGGCCTCTAGAACAGCATTCAGTGTTCTTAACCACTGAGCCATCTTTCCAGGGTCCCCGCCTGCCTGCTTTCCTTCCTTTCGTTTTTTCCTTTTGTTTGTTTTGTTTTTTGAGAGACGGTCCTGCTATGTAGACCAGGCTGGCTTTGAACTACAGGGATCACTTGCCCGTGCCTCCTGAGTTGGGGGATTAAAGCTGTACCCCTTTTCAACCTTTGTTTGAGACAAAGTATTGCTATATAGCCCAGACTGACTTTGAACTTGAAGAACTCCTCCAGTCTCCTGAATGCTGGGTTTACAGGCATGTGTCGACAAGCCAAGCCGTCTTTATCTGCCTCTTAAAAAGTCCTATGGTGGGCTGGAGAGATGGCTCAGCAGTTAAGAGCACTGACTGTTCTTCCAGAGGTCCTGAGTTCAATTCCCAGCAACCACATGGTGGCTCATAACCACCTTGAATGAGATCTGGTGCCCTGTGCTGGCATGCAGGCAGAAGACTATACACATAATAAATAAATAAAATCTAATATAATATATATATATATATATATATATATATATATCTTTAAAAAAACAAACAACAACAACAACAAAAAAGTCCTATGGTTGCCGGGCGTTGGTGGTCCATGCCTTTAATTCCAGCACTCGGGAGGCAGAGGCAGGCAGATCTCTGTGAGTTCGAGGCCAGCCTGGTCTACAGAGCTAGTTCCAGGACAGCCTCCAAAGCAATACAGAGAAAGCTTGCTGCTCTTCTAGAGAACCTGAGTTCAGTTGCCCGCATCCACATCCATAAACTCTAGTCCCAAGGACTTCTTCTCAGCTATAAAAATAAATCTTTAAAAAGACAGAGTTCCATGGCCAGGCTGGTGAGATGGTTTGGTTGGCTTCCCATTCTGATGCCTGACCCTGACCAGAATCCCCTGGCACTGCTATTCCCCCCAGTGTGTTCCCAAGCACAGTGATTTCTCTGGTCTCAAGGACTGTGACTTTATTTTGTCCATCCCCTCCTCTTGCTTAGCTCTATGAGTGACAGCAGGTCCTTCAGTGGTGTGTAGCAGTTCCCAGGTTAGACTTCCCTTCTCCTACCAGAACTGAAACACCATACCCCACTGTCCCCTGTTCTATCTGCAGCCAGATGAACTTGTGCCATCTCTGTCTCTGACTGTCCCCACCCCCAGTGCTCAGTGGTGACAACACTCTCCTCTCAGTGCTGCTCAGTGGCTCCAGGCCTGGTCCCAGTCATCTGCTTGTGGTTCCCATCCCTGCTGCTGGACACCTTTACAGGCATGATGTCACTCCCTCCCACACCTTGAGAGACAGGAACAATTATTAGGTTGTATTTCAGGACAAGGAAACCCGGAGCTGCAAGAGTAAGTGAGTGACTCAGGGCTACTTGGCCAGGAAGGGGCAACTCAGGGCTCTGGAGTCCTGTGGGCCTTAGCTCTGTCCCAAGTACTGCTCCCCATGACCTCGAAGGTCATCCATCATCCATCTCACGAGCTGAGCACTGTGGTGAACCCCTGTGA
>NC_048599.1:11335124-11482624 GCF_003668045.3 Cricetulus griseus
GAGATCCTATGCCAAAGCACCAAGAAAACAAAACAAGCCTTTTGTCTCAGCATCCAGATCCATTCTGGCACAGCCCCTGCTAATGAGGGAGGGGCTGAGGACTGTCAAAGCCTGAGTGCTCCTTGAGGAAGTATCAGTTAACTCGGATCTGAGCATCCCTTTAGTCACTCACGTGTTTGTGTTGCTCTTGGTGCACACACCCGCCCGGTGCCGCTGTGGGGTAAACACACAGCACGTGTAATTACTCACAGTTGCAACACTTGGCTGTGGTGACCTGTGAGGTTACATTGTGTGGCTTCTGTGCTGTCCCTGTCATTATCTTAGAGTGTTCAACTTATAAACCAAGTAGGCTGTCAAGGAGCCGGCTGGTGACAGCTTATACACCTGTGTGTCATTTTTCCTTCGGCTTGATTTAATCTCCATTGTTTTGTTCAAAGTGGCTCCGGAGGGAATGACCTATCATTACACACCAGGCCTGGCTCCCTCTTGAGGATTTTTTTTTCACAGAGAGAGAGAGAGAGAGAGAGAGAGAGAGAGAGAGAGAGAGAGAGAGAGAGAGAGAACGGGAGGGAGGGAGGGATATTGATTTTATCTATTTATTTATAGACAAGGTCTTACTGTGTAGCCCTGTCTGGCCTGTAACTCACTGCACAGACCAGGTTGACCTTGAACTCACAGAGCTCCAGCTGCCTGTGCCTATTGAGTGCTGGGTTTAAAAGGGCATGCCACAGCACTTTCTTGTTTGTTTTTTGAGACAGGGTTTCTCTGTGTAACATCCCTGGCTGTCCTGGGTGGCACTTACTTTGTAGACCAGGCTGGCCTCAAGCTCACAGAGATCTATCTGCCTGCCTCTGATTCCTGAGTGCTGGGTTTAAAGGTGTGTGGCACTACCACCCAAACACAGTTGGGTTTTCTTTTTCTTTTTTTCTTTTTTTTTTTTTTTTTGCCACAGCACCTTTGAGATGGGGTTTTGTGCAGCTCAAGCTGACTTTGAATTCTTTTGGTCTCCTGTGCTGACATTACAGGGGTATGTCAATGTCACAGTCTTACCTGAGCCACCTCAATAGCTCCTTTCTCTAGTTTTTGTTTTGTTTTTCTTGGGACAGGGTTCTCTGTGTAGCTTTGAAGCCTGTCCTGGAACTTACCCTGTAGACCAAGCTGGCCTCGAACTCACAATGATCTGGGATTAAAGGCATGTGCCACCACCTGCCTGCTCATTTCTCTTCTTCTTCTTCTTCTTCTTCTTCTTCTTCTTCTTCTTCTTCTTCTTCTTCTTCTTCTTCTTCTTCTTCTTCTTCTTCCAGGCAGGGTTTCTCTGTGGCTTTGGAGGCTGTCCTGGAACTAGCTCATGTAGACCAGGCTGGTCTCAAACTCACAGAGATCCTCCTGCCTCTGCTTCCGGAGTGCTGGGATTAAAGGCGTGCACCACCGCCCAGCTCTCTGGTTCTTGAGGCAGCCCTTTTCCAGATACTTTTGAGGAGGCTGGAAACCCCTCTGTAGGCTAAGCTGGCCTCTAACTTGAAGTGATCCTCCTGCCCCAACCTATAAGTGCGGGACTGAAGCTTCAGATCACATGCTTGGTAACTTTGATGAAGGAGCCAAGCAATCAGCTTATAGGTAGACCCACCCAGGGGGGGACAGGGACAGTGCAGGTGAGGGGAGGTGAGTTGTTGTGTGCAGGGGGCACAGGGAGGGGGCAGGTTTACAAAGGGCACCTGGTACTATTCCTAGTTTTCTAAGTAAGTAGGGAGCAGTCTTCTCTTGACTTCCCTAAATCCCAGGAAATGCAAATTCTAGGTCCGAGCATTCCCGGGAAATGCAGTCCGTGCAAATGACACAGAAGCTTCTCTGCACTTCTGCATTTGTGTGCTTGGCATGTTTCTGTCCATGCGGGGCTGCAGGTGAAGTGTGAACATGAGTGTGTTTGGAGGGCAGAGATTGATGGCAGTGTTTCCCTTAATCTTCCTCCTTATTTTTGTATTTTATTTGAGGCAGAGTCTCCTTGTGTAGCCTTGGCTCTCCATGTAGACCAGGCTGGCCTTGAATTCACAGAGGTCCACCTGCCTCTGTCTCCTGAGTGTTGGGGTGAATGGCGTGTGCCATCACACCTGGCTAAATTTATTTTTATTTTAAAAACATACGAACCTGGTTCCTGCTGAGATCCCAGTGGGGGTGGGGTGGGGTCGGGGATAGGTGGGTGGGTGGGCAGACCCCTTTCCAGCCTCGTGTTTTTAGTCAGTTCACTTTACCTGCCCCTTTAAGGGCACCAGGGGCCCGGGTGAGCCTTCCTGACTCCCTGGCCAGGTGTGTTCCGCACTGCACCAGGGCTGCCGCCTTTAACCCCATTAGCAATTTCTCATTTTCTTCCCATGACGTTCTAAAAGTCCTTGACCCTTCACAGACCCTAGGCAGTCTAGATTTGTGACATTCCTGTCATTCTATTTCCAACCCTTAACATAGTGCCAGGGACTCAAATATTTCTTGAATGATCAGATCAGGTTCTGCCCCCACCTAATAGAAAAGACTTCCCTCAGCCTTCCACTGTCGTTTTAGGACCTGCTAGCACAGGTCTCCAGTGCAGTGGACAGCTCACTCCTCCACCCTGGGAACAGTGGTTCAAATACGGAGTAAGTGAATAGCGGCAGCCACCCTGGGAGCTCAGTGTCCTAGAGAGTGACTGAGGACACATTAGACACGATCCTTGTCCCTTCTCACCCCCCCCTTTTTTTTTGAATCTGGGTCTCACTATGTGCCACCTTCAAACCTCAGACTTAACAGCAATCCTCTCGCCTCTGCCTCCCAGTACTGGAATCACTGGAATGCGCTATCCTTGCCTAGTTTATTTTTCTTAATTAATTTTTGCCTTTTTTGTCATTGTTTAGCCGGGCGTTGGTGGCGCACGCCTTTAATCTCAGCACTCGGGAGGCAGAGGCAGGTGGATCTCTGTGAGTTTGAGGCCAGCCTGGTCCACCAAGCGAGTTCCAGGACAGCTTCCAAAGCTACACAGAGAAACCCTGTCTCAAAAAACAAAACAAAATAATAATAATAATAATAATAATAATAATAATAATAATAATAAAATTGTCATTGTTTTTGAGGTAGGGTTTTGCTATGTAGCCCTGGCTGGCTGGCCTCAAACTTGCATTGATCCTCCTGCCTCTGCCTCCCAAGTGCTGGAATCACTGCCATGCACCACACTTGGCCATGTTTTGAAGGAAGACATTTATTTGAGGTTGAGTTGGGAACACACACCTATCACTGAAGCAATGGGGATGAGGAGGCAGAAGGATCCTAAGTTCCAGGGCAGCCTGGACTACGTAGTCAGACCCTGTCTCAAGGAAACAAAACCAGGGCTAGGGGTGTAGTTTAGCAGAAGAACACTGGCCTAGCATGTGCAAAGCTCTGGGTTCGATGCCCAGCACCCGAAACAGACATCTGGAGTCTATCTCTTATGAGGAACTGGAGTAGGCTCTCATTCTTCTGTGCCTCAGTTTCCTCCTCACTTTGGTGGGACTGCTCATGCCCATGGGGGCTTGGAGGGGGCCAGGAGGCAGGCAATGCAGGGGGACTGAGCACCGAGCAGGCACCTCCAGTGGGAAGAGCTGGCTGGGGACACTGGTCAGATGTCCACTGTCGGTTGGAAGGTGGCTTAACGGAAAGCAGCGTGGGGTTGGTCCCGTAACGTAACCACACACTAGCAACACCAGACTCTCATTTCTAGCGCCATTACGAGGCATTTGTGCTTGGGATATAAATTATAAATCTAAACACAGGCAGGGTTTACCCCCCCCCCCACCCCAAGGCAGATTCCGAGAAGCCTGAAACCAGCCAATCCAAATAAACTGTGCACTGGCCTGTTGTTTCCAGAACCACATAAACCAGCAGGCTTTGAAGAAGGGCCTGGGAGCAAGCGCCCCACCATCAGAGTTCAATTTAGGCCGTGCATATTTGAGTGGTTTACTAGAAATCTGTGGCAAAGACAGGCATTCATGGTGGTGGTGGGGACACAACAGAAGTGTCGCACTGATCATGAAAGATGCAGCTGAGCCTCTCGTCAGAAACTCAGATCTCTTACAGAAGTCCTGCACACCAGGGGCCATTCAGATTCCTCAGCTGGCAGAGTCATCTCCGGAATGCAAGGCTCACTCTCCGTGGAATGTCAGGGAGATGACAGTCACCACGTGGAGAAACACAGGCCCTCCAGACGCCTCTAGAGAAGTCCCATGGGTGGTTGTGTGTGCAAACAGTTTACTTAAGTGGACTTGGCTTCTGCAGAGATTTAACTCTAGTAAGAGTTGGGGTGGGGGCATCATGGGGCTTCTCAGGCCTCGACCTCGGTTAATTGCCCCCTGACTGATAAGGTTCCCAGATTTCAAGGCTGCTTCATTGCTCTGCTAAACTGAAGCTTCTGGTCCAAGCCAGAGATGGACTTTGTCAATCAATCCAAAGGCTTTCTCAGCTCAGCAGAGCCTCCGGCCTCCAGGATGGCAGTCAGTTTGTCATGGGGGAGGAGCACGTCAGAAGGGCCTGGAGTGAGGCTCCAGAGGGGTCAGATGAGAGAGCACAGAGATGACAGGGGCTGATGCATTAGAACATTTATCTCCAGGGAGGACCAGGTAACCTGACGTGGTCAGAGCTGAAAGTAGCTGCCATTGATAAGGGTTTCCCCCCTGATCACTGTCTCCCAGGCCCTCCCCCACAGAGGTCCTTTTCACACTCTGATGTCTTTGTCATTCTCAGGACAGGGATAAACTGCAAAGAGCTCAAGCTAACCCGGTCACCATGTTTCTATCCAGCTTTCCCACATGAATTAGGCAAGGGACAATGCCAGGGCTTTTGACAATAAAGTTTTCTCCTCTCAGCTGTGGGGAGGTGAGAAAAAAGGCAATATTAAGGGATGGTAATGGTGATGTATATTTATTAATTAATTACATTTCCTTTTCTTTCTTTTTTTTTTTTTTTGGTTTTTCAAGACAGGGTTTCTCTGTGTAGCTTTGGAGCCTATCCTGGCACTCGCTCTGGAGACCAGGCTGGCCTAGAACTCACAGAGATCTGCCTGCCTCTGCCTCCCGAGTGCTGGGATTAAAGGCATGTGCCACCAACGCCCGGCTAATTACATTTCCTAGTTAATTTTTTTTGTTTGTTTTTTTGAGACAGGATTTCTCTGTAACTTTGGAGGGTGTCTTGGAACTTGTTCAATAAATAAAGTCTGGCCTCCTGTCTCTGCCTGTCTCTGTGTCCTGAGCGCTGGGATTAAAGGCGTGTGCCACCACTGCCCTGCATAGTTAATTTGTTACTTTGTGTTTGTAAAAAAGATTTATTTTATGCCAGACAACGGTGGTGCTCGGGAGGCATATGTGTGTAAATGTGTTGGCCTGAATGTGTGTCTGTGCATCAGGTGTGTGCAGGTGCCTCCAGAGGCCAGAAGAGGGCGTCAGATCCCCTAGAACTGGAGTTATGGGCAGTTGTGAGCTGGCATGTGAGCGCTGGGAACCAAACCTCTGTCCTCTACAAGAGCAAGTGCTCTTAAACAATGAGTCATTTCTCCAGCCCTTTTGGTGTTTTGAGACCAGATCTCAGGTAGTCAAAGCTGGTGTCTTAGAGTTTCGATTGCTGTGAAGAGACACCATGATCACTTATAAAGGAAACTCTTATAAAGGAAAACATTTAATTGGGGCTGACTTACAGTTTCAGAGGTTTAGTCCATTACTGTCATGGCCGGCAGCAAGGCAGCAGGCAGACTGACATGGTGCTGGAGAAGGAGCTGGGAGTTCTTAAACCTTGACTCACAGGCAACAGGAAATGGCCTGTCTCACTGCGCCTGGCTTGAGCATAGAAGAGCCCTCAGAGCCCGCCTGCTTTCTCCAACAAGACCACACCCACCCCAATAAGGCCACACCTCCCATTGGTGCTGCTCCCTTTCGTTACCGTTGCCATTCAAACCACACAGATGGAAAAAAAAACCAAAAAAAAAAAAAAAAACCAAAAAAACAAAACAACAACAACAACAAAACGCTGGGCGTTGGCACACCTTTAATCCCAGCACTCGGGAGGCAGAGGCAGGCGATCTCTGTGAGTTCTAGGCCAGCCTGGTCTCCAGAGCGAGTTCCAGGATAGGCTCCAAAGCTACACAAAGAAAACCTGTCTCGAAAAACAAAACAAAACAAAAAACAAAGCAAACAAACAAAAAAAAAACAGCAAAAACCCCCACACAGCTGGCCTGAAGCTTCTGATGGTCCTGCCGCTGTGCCCCCTCCATGGCCCACGTGCGGAATCACAGGTGTGTGCCTCTACACGCCACTTCCAATTTTATTTTGACAAATTTAAAGCCTAAAGGAAGTTGAAAGGATAGTATTTAAAATACCCATAGACTGCCGGGCGTTGGTGGCGCACGCCTTTGCACTCGGGAGGCAGAAGCAGGTGGATCTCTGTGAGTTCGAGACCAGCATGGTCTACAGAGTGAGTTCCAGGACAGCCTCCAAAGCCACAGAGAAACCCTGTCTCAAAAAACAAACAAACAAACAAAATAACCATAGGCCATTGGTGCACCAATTGTTGACATTTTGTCATGCTTGCTTCTTCTATTTTATCCCACAAATAAGTCTATTAAAAATGGCTGTTGGGTTGGAGAGATAGCTCAGTGGTTAAGAGCACTCACTGTTCTTACGAAGGTCCTGAGTTCAATTCTTACTGCTCACCTGGCAGCTCACAACTCTCTGATGCCCTCTTCTGGTGTGCAGGTGTACATGCAGGCAAAGTGCCCATCTACATAAGATACATGAGTAAATAAAAATTTAAAAATGAAATAAAAATATTGTAGAATATTATTTTAATTATGTAAGAACATGTTATATTTGATTTTGCTCTAGTATACTACTTTAACTGTGTAAAGATGTATTACTTTTGTTTATGTAGCATTTGTTTAACTATGTAAAGATGTATTGCATTTGTTTTATCTTGCCTACCTAAGGCACCTGACCTGATTGGTCTAATAAAAAGCTGAAAAGCCAATAGCCTGTCAGGAGAGGGATAGACAGGGCTGCCAGGCTGAGAGAATAAATAGGAGGAGAAATCTAGGCTCAAGAAAGAAAAGAAAGAATAGGAAGGAGGAGGAGGAAAGAATGAGGGAGCCACCATCCAGCAGACAGGAGAAGCAGTCAGAGTAAGATATACAGCAGGAAAGACAAGTGAAAAGCCCAAGGCAGAAGGTACATAAAGAGTAGTAGGTTAATTTAAGTTAAAATAGCTAGCCAAAAATGAGCCTAAGCTAGTCTGAGAATTCAAAATTAATAATAAGTCCCCATGTCAGGATTTGGGAGCTGGTTGGTGCCCCCCACCCCAAAAAAGTGGCTGTTTCAGCTGGGCATGGGGTGCAGGCCTTTAATCCCAGCTCTTGGGAGACAGAGGCAGGTGGATTTCTGTGAGTTAGAGGAGGCCAGTTTTTTTCTGTAGAGTGAGTTCTAGGACCATGTAGAGAGACCTTGTGCTATGGAATAATACTTCTGCACACTGTGAAAATGTGTTGCTCTCATTGTTAATAAAAAGCTGATGGGCTGATAGCTAGGCGGGAGTGTGGGGACAGAGGGGACGCTGGGAAGAAGGGCAGGGTCTGAGGGGTCTTGAGCCAGACAGGGAAGAAGCAACATGGGAAGTTCACAGATAAGGTAAAGGTGCCTCCTCGGGGCAGCACACAGATGGACAGAAATGGGTTGATTTAAGTTGGAAGAGCTGGATGGAGACAGCCTAAGCTATTTTTTTTTTTTTTTTTTTCCGAGACAGGGTTTCTCTGTGTAGCTTTGGAGCCTATCCTAGCACTCGCTCTGGAGACCAGGCTGGCCTCGAACTCACAGAGATCCACCTGCCCCTGCCTCCCGAGTACTGGGATTAAAGGTGTGTGCCACCAATGCCCGGCTTTTTAAAATTTTTTAGACAGGGTTTCTCTGTGGCTTTGGAGGCTGTCCTGGAATTAGCTCTTGTAGACCAGGCTGGTCTCAAACTCACAGAGATCCATTTGCTTCTGCCTCCCAAGGGCTGGGATTAAAGGCGTGAGCCACCGACGCCCGGCTAGGTGGATCCATTTTTAAACTTTAAAATATTAAAGATAGGAACCCACAGATGGCTCAGTGGATAAAGGTACTCACCACCAAACCCAGTGACCTGAGTTCAATCCCCAGGACCTGTAAGAACTGATCCTGACTTCTGAATGCACACTGTAGCATTCAGATAGATACACATGTGCACACATATATACATACACACATGCACACACACACACACACACACACACACACACACACACACACACACACACGCAGCACAATAAATGAATACACGTACAAAGGGAGCGTGTCCATAGCAGATATAATTCTGGTCCACTTGATTTCTCCTAGATTCTGTGTGTGCAGGGAGGGACCTAAGCCTAGGGCTGCTGTTTCTATACTAACTCTCTCTTTGTTAGGAAGAGAAACTAACCAGGCTCATAGAAGTGTGAAAGACAGGGTAGACTGAGCACTCGGTGTCAGCATGGGTCCCACCCCGATGGGACTCCCCCACAGGAAAACACCGTGCCATCTGGTTATGCTGGGAACCAGAGGACAGAGTCAGAGCAGGCACTGGGGAGCATGCCATTTGTCTATTTGTCTTCTATGGTGACAGGGCTCCTACCATCAGCAGGTATTTGCCCAGTGCAGAATGGGACAGCGGCCCCTGGAGGAGCCCCGTGATATCACAGAACAAACTCAGCAAACACTGGGCAGTAAAAGTGATAGGAAGAGGATGCCACGCTGAAGCTGGCTGTCTCAGGGCCTTCCTGTGACCTCTGAACTTGCACTCAAGTTCCATCAAATGCTCCCCATGGCTTATGAGCTTGAGAAGATGACGTTGCTGAAACTGAGCTACCGCCCAGCACAGAACCTTGTGATTGGTGAGTACCCTAGGACGCTCAGCCCCTGGGGGTGACCAGTTGCTGTTAAACCTGGAAGACTGTCAGCCTGTGGTGGCTCACTGTTGCTCAGGTCCCTGAACACCCTCTCAGTGTGATTCAAGCTAGAGGTCACAGAATTCCAAGGTGAAGTTGGAGCCTAACGCTTGCCTTGAATTTTTTTGTAAAGGTTTATTTATTTTATTTTATATTTATGGGTATTTGCCTGCATGTATGTATGCGTACCAAGAAGAAGCATTTCAGCTTGGTTTGCAGTTATTCGGGGCTTCTTTCTGGCCTCATCTATTTATTTTAATCATGTTTCATTTCATCACGGTGTTAGGGACATCCTACACAGTCAAAATTACACTAGCTGGTCACCAGGCCACACAAGGCAGTCCAGCTTCTTGGGAGGCTCACTTGAGTCCAGGAGTTCAAGGCCAGCTTGGAAAACATCTAAAGACCTTGAGATAGGTTTCATGTAGCCCAGGCAGGCCTCAAACTTGCAATGTAGCTGAAGATGTCCTTGAACTTCTGATCCTCCTGCCCCCACCTCCCTAGGGCTAGAATTACAAGTGCCCACCACCATAATCCTCGGCTTTTCTGTTTTAGAGACATGGTCTTATGTACCCCAGGCTGGCCTTGAGTTCCTGGTTTTCCTGCCCTAGCTTTTTTGTTTTGTTTTGTTTTGTTTTGTTTTTCCAAACAGGGTTTCTCTGTGTTGTTTTGGAGGCTGCCCTGGAACTCGCTCTGTAGACCAGGCTGGCCTCAAACTCACAGAGATCTGCCTGCCTCTGCCTCCTGAGTGATGTTATTAAAGGCGTGAGCCACCATGCCAGGCTCTGCCCTAGCTTCTTGAGTGCTGGGATTAGATGTGTGAGTTGTCATTCCCGCTTGAGTCCCCTGTGTTAAAAACATAAAATGGAAGTCGGGGCTTGGTACTGTTGTCCTGTAATTCCAGACATTTGCTACTCTGGAGGCTGAGCCAGGAGAACAAGTTCAAGGTTGGCCTGAATCACAGAGTGAACTTGAGGTTTAAGGTTCATCTGGGCAACCAGGAGAGATCCTGTCCCCAAAAGTGAGAGCACTTGCCTGTCATGTGGGAGGCCCACACACTGCAAAAAAGAGACTTAATCAATTGACTAAATCCATTAAATCAAGCAACTTAAGAACCATCATGTGTTCCTGTTGTGTGTGTGTCCACACTCACGTTTGCAGGTGTGCACATGTGAGTGAAGACAGAGGACCAGTGTCCTGCCTCAGGGGCCATTCACTCTCTCATTGGCCCGGAACTGCCATGTAGGCTGGGCTGGCTCCCAGCCAGGATCATTGCCCTCCTTCCCAGGGCAGTGCTACAGGAGGTTGTTACTATACTTTCTGAAGACTGAGCCCAGGTCCTAATGTGTGTCTTGCAAGCTCTTTCCCCACGGAGCCACCTCCTTAGCCCGTCCTGGGGCCTTCACTCTCAGTAGAGTGTCTTAGAGGCTGTGGCTGTGGTCATTCTGCAGGAACAGTTTCGGTTGTTGCTTCAGGCAGGGTCTTGCTATGTAGTCCAGGCTAGCCTTGCAGGCCACAGCATCCATCGAAGGGTTGCCTACTGCCCTGTAGTCCAACTCACTTCCATTTTATTAAACTGGCTGTTATGTAACAGCTAAAGTCAGTGACTCTCCATTTCCTGTACCAACATTCGTGTATGAGTGTGTGTGTGTGGCTACATACATGTGTATATGTATGTATGTGTATACATATGTATATTTGTGTGTACATGTGTATATGTGTATGTACATTCATGTGTGTATTGTACATGTATGTATGTGTGACGTGCGTATATGTATGTATTGTGTATATGTGTGTATTGTATATGTATGTATGTGTGACATGTGTATATGTATGTATGTGTGTGCATGTGTATGTGTATATGTGTGTATGTGTACTTGTGTGTATGTGTGTGTGTCTATATGTATGCATGTGTGTGTTCTGCTGTTTGGAGATGCTCATTCTGCTGTTCAAAGTTCCTGCCAAGCTGGGTGTGACAGATGGCTTGAATCTGTCATCCTCTTCTACAGTGAATTCGAGGCCATCCTGGGCTACTTGAGACCTTGTCTCAAAAGAGAAAAGAACACAAAATTCAAAAACCCCGAATTGCTGGCTGCCAAGCCAGACAACTTGAGTTGGGTCCTGGACCCACGTGATGGAAGGAGAGAGCTGGCTCCCCCAAGTGTGTTCTAGCATGTGCTCTCTCCCCAAGAGTGAGTGAGTGAGTGAGTGAGTGAGTGAGTGAGTGAGTGAATGCAAAAGGCAACTGACAAGACAAAAAAACTAAAGGGGTCTGCAGAAGCTGGGACCCTCCCTTTGCCCCCCCTGGCCCCGCCCCGCCAAGCGCGGTGGGGATCCCCTGCTGGGAAACCGGGGCAGCTCAGACTTGTCCCAAGCAAAGGCTAGGGCCTGAAGGAGGCAAAAGACAGAAGCTGGAGGGAGGGAGCCGGTCCCTGCCTGTGAGTGATTAGCTGCAGCCCCGCTGCCTCTTAGTAAACAGAAACTTCCAGGCGTCCCCTCCGCTCCCTCCATCGGGGCCACGAGCCTTGCATGGACTTAGAATCAGCCGAGATGGGAGTAGGAGGTGGCCTCCTGCAGCTACGGCAGGGGAGTGTCCGTGCATCGCGGTGACACGAAGGGCCAGCGCGGCATCCGGGGGCGCAGGGCCGGGGCTGGAGGCTTCCGGGAACCCTGGTCCCTCGGCCGCTGCACCCTGACACCCGCCAGATAAGCTCTATCGCAGCGGCCAGAGCTGGGGACAGCCGGATACAGGGGCCACCGAGTGCATTCCCAGAACCAGCACTCGCGGTGGCCAGCGGGCTGCGGGGAGCTCCGCCCGCCCGCGGACAGTGACAGCCAGCCGGCGCAGGACCGACCGGGGCTCGGTCCCGGAGGTGCAGACCGGCTCCAAGGTGAGTGTCAATTCTGTCCCCTGGAGGCTGGCGCGTGCAGGTAGAGAGGGGAGGGGCCGCATCCTCGAGCTCACTTAGAGCACTGCGGCCAGGAGAGGGAGTCTGGATCGCAGCCGAGATAACATTGCTGTGTAGCCTTGGGCAAATTCTTTTCCCTCTCTGGGCCTCCCTGTGTCCCTTTCCATCTTTAAACAGAGTGGTTATCCGGAAGATCTTTAAGGGGCTCTCGGATGACACTAGGTCTCAGGCATAGTGCGGGGCACTGTTGGAGAGGGTTGCTACGGTAATATTTAGGGAGTTCCAGGGGTCCCCCTTCCTGGTACAGGGCGTGTCTCTTTACCCCTCCCCACTTCTTGTATGCAAAGTTTGAGAGAGATGGAACGACTTGTCTAGGTCACACAGCCCATCAGTGCCATCGATTAGCAACCGAGCCGGGTCTTTATTCCAGGCGTGGGGTGAGGGGAGGAAATGTGGACAGAATAGACTATCTATTGCAGAGCAGGCAAGCAGCCCCGGTTCTTCAAGCCACCTTCAGCTGTCAGGAAGGCGATGCTCGCACTAGCTGGGCCAGGCGCTCTCTGCTAGGAGGACAGTGCCCATTACCAGCACCTCACCTTGCTGCCTAGAGGGTCCCCATGGACTTGAGAGCAAGAGGGTTGTCGTCAGGGGTGGGAGGGAGCTGGGGGTGGGGTGGGGAGTGTGGCTCATGCCTTGACTAGGTTTTGTTCCAATTTTATTTTGCCTTTTCAAAAATCTGTTTTAAATCATTCTGGGCCCCCGCACGCAGCTCTTCTGGACAAAACAGAATTGTGAAACACACCAGCACTTTCCACACGCCTCCCCTGGGGGGAGTCTCGTATTAATACCAGGGCAGGCTATTTGCATATCCCTCTCTGCTGCCGCTGCTCCGGCTGGCAGTGGTGAGGGAGTGGGTTGTAGACAAAGTTAGCTTGGGCACTGGGGAGGAGGCTCAGTTACATTCCAGGGCCAGGAAGTCCTCAGCAGCGTGGCTGGCAGGTGGGAAGCCCCCAGGGCCAGGCTCCCAGCCAGAGGTGAAGGTTCCAACACCCAGATGGGGCCTGTCTTTCTTCCTTTGGAATGTTCCACTGGGCAGCAGCCCTGGGGTGAACCCATGCCTCCTTCCCATTCCAGGTGGGCTCAGAACTCCCTGCATTGAAGGTAAATGGAGGCTTGAGCCATGGTCCGAGGAACCCTCAGTCCTAGGAAACCTGGTTTTTGTGACTTTAACAAATGCTTCTCTTAGCCTTAGTTTCCTCATCTGCGAGACAATGGGTTTATTTGAGGAACTCTCTCCTTACTGTAGTTTGGATTCTGGGACTCTGGGCAGGAGCATTCCCATGGCAGGAATACTGTAGGACAGGACAAGGCCTGGATCTCCTCCCCAACCTGTGAGGGTAGGGAGTGGGGGAGGGAGGTGGGGGTGAGAGGGGGGGTGAAGGCTCGGCGAGTACTTCCAGTCCAACGTCCTGTTCCACAGGTGTCTGGGAATGGGGATGTGTAGGGAGAATTCCAGTGCAGTGGGCCAGTGGGGTGCCAGCAATGCAGGTGGGTTTGGAGATCTGGCTACTAGCCCATCAGGTGCAGGGCAGGCTTGGAGGCTGAGTCCTCAGGGCTGAACAGCCCGGGAGGTTGACAAGATGAATGTTGCTGCCTGGGCTTCTGCTTAGTGATTTCACCCATAGGTCTCAGAGCTTCTGTTGTGGTTCCCAGAGATGGAGCTAAGGCACCAGTCTTGAGAAGGCAAATGCCTCTACTGCTGAGTGCTCCAGAGCTCACCCCACAGGACTTTTTTGCCTTGTGGTTCCTTCACAGGGGTAGGAAGCCTTGCTGAAAAAGCCTACTCTCAGACTCTTAGGAATTGGGTGAGAACTGGTTGCAGAACTCAGAATTATGTAGACTCACCATAAATTCTGTTTAAACCAGGTAACAAGTACACAGAGCTCATCGCTTCCGGTTTTCACTTGTGGTGGTGGGGACCGACCCTGGGCCTTGCATACCGCAGGCAGGTACTCTGCCTCTTGGTGCTTTGAGATAGTCTTACCAAGTCTGACCGGCCTCAGACTCACAGTCCCTCAGCTGACATTACTGGCACACAGGTCACTACACCCAGTTTATGTGGTGCTGGGGCTTTGTGCACATTAGGCAAGCACTCTGACAACACCTACCTACCCCCCCTTTTTTATGTGTGTGAAAGTTTTGCCTGTAGGTATGCTGTATGTACCACATACATGTCTGGTGTCCTCAGAGGCCAGAAGAGGGCACTGGATCTTGGATTCCCCTAGAACAGGAGTTACAGACAGTTGTGAGCCTCCATGAGGGTGCTGGGAATTGAACCCTGGTCCTCTGGAGGAGCAGCTGGTGCTCTTAACCACAGACTCATCTCTCTGGCTCCCCAGCCAATATTTTTTTTAAAGATTTTATTTATTTATTGTGTATACAACATTCTGTTTCCATGTATATCTGCACACCATGTATATCTGCACCAGATCTCATAACGGATGGTTGTGAGCCACCATGTGGTTGCTGGGAACTGAACTCAGGTCCTCTGGAAGAGCAGTCGGTGCTCTTAACCACTGAGCCATCTCTCCAGCCCCCCAGCCAATATTTTTGAAACCTTTTTTTTTTTTTTTTTTTGGTTCTAGGAACAAAGCCAGGGCTTCAATTGTGCTAAGTGTGTAGTCTGTCACCGAGTCATGTCCTGGTCCCTCACAGCTCACTGTATCATTTCCAAGCCGGTAAGATACACCCTACCACATTTGAATGGCAGGAACATTGAAGGGTGGCAGGTCACCGTACAGTCCTTCCCAATTCCATTTCAGCAATTTCATCTCGGAAGTTTGAAGTTGGCTTTGGTAGGAAATTTCCCAAAGGCCCAGTCCAGTGGTTGCTTTGTTATTCTGTCTGCTGCTGGGTTAAGTGGCCAGTGTTAAGGGCTTTCCTCAAACACCAGTTCTTGCCTCTGCCTTCTTGATGCCAGCTGCCCAGGTAAGGGGCTGCCTACATCTTGGTGGCCCAGTGAATCCCCACATGCTGTTGTTTGAGGTACAGGCACTGCCCCCCAGTATTCCTGAAAACCCACACTCCTTCACTCACTGTCCATGTAAGAGTCAGGGTAAGAATTGCCAAAAAGGTTCCATGCAAATGAACTGATCATTTGAAATCTTCAGAAAAGTAGATGTGATGTCCCTGCTCCAGCCTCCTGAGGGCCAGGACAAGAGCACATGCTTGGCTATGGAAATCTATTACTGCTACTATTATTATTTATTTTTTAAATATGCTGTTTTGCTTTTGCTTGAAATGGGGTTTCTCTGTGTAGCCCTGGCTGTCCTAGAACTCACTCTGTAGATCACACTGGCTTCAAACTCAGAGAAATCTGTCTTCCTCTGCCTCCGGAGTATAGGGACTAAAGTCATGCATCATCACACTTGGCTATAAATATTTCTTTCTTTTCTTTTCTTTTTTTTTTTTTTTTGATTTTTAAGACAGGGTTTCTCAGTAGCTTTGGAGTTTGTCCTGGAACTAGCTCTTGTAGACCAGGCTGGCCTCGAACTCACAGAGATCTGCCTGCCTCTGCCTCCTGAGTGCTGGGATTAAAGGCGTGCGCCACCGATGCCCGGCAATAAGTATTTATTTCTATTTGTGTGTCTGTATGCTTTGCCTGCATGCATGTCTGTGTACCACATGTGTGCAGTGCTCAAAGAGGCCAGGAGAAGGCATTGGAGGGGTTGAGTCTCTGGAACTGGAGTTACAGATGGTTGTGAGCTGCCATGTAGGTGCTGGGAACTGAAGCTGGGTCCTCTAGAAGAGCAGCCAGTGCTCTTAAACACTGAGCCATCTCTCCAGCCCCTGTAAAATTTATTTTTATTAGTAAAGTATATGATACACATTCTTGATAGCCATACACTGCTGTGTGTGTATGTGCGTGCCCGCGTGCATGGTTTGCATGAACAGAGCCCTGGGAGCTGACTTATAAGTCTTTGGCACCACATCACAGGCTCCCTGAGGTACACACCACTGCCCAGGGACTCAGAGATCTTGTCACCGACGGGCCTCTACCTTCCTGGAGTTTCAGACACAAGCCCTGGCTTCTTTCTTTCACTGAAGAACAAACAACCAAACCTGCTGTCTCTGCCTCCAGCCCTGGTGTGAGAACAGGGGACACTATGCCCAGGGTCAACATCTAGGCTCCTGCCAGGGCGCTCAGAAGGGGGAAAAACACTTTGTTCACTGCACCCTTGGTCTTTGCATCTAGCCTTTTGCACCTGTGGTTCTTGCATCTTTGGTCGTGCCCCCTCTGTATCTGGAGGAGATCCATCACAGGACCTGTCAGTGACAGCTTCTGGTTAATTCTATGACATTTCAGATCTTAATCTTGCCAGCCTTTATTTCCCCGGTGCACAGAATGACAGTACTAATAGAAACAATGTCTTGGAACAATTCAAAGGAACAGCTAAGCCAGCCCTATAGAGGAGTTAAGACAGCCTTCTATTTTTAGAAACTCTAGGAGCCAGGTGGGCCCTTTCCAGCCGCCCTGGAGCCGGCCAGAGCAAGGAAAATCTTTCTCACGCCCAAGTCCCGCCTCTCCTCCTGCCCAGCCAACGGGGAGGCCCAGGTGGGGGCATTAGCTAAATTGTGTGGCTGTGATGGAGGAGGGGAGCCAGGACCGCAGTGATTTAAAAAGGCTAAGAGTGCGCCATGTTTTATTGTTTGGTGTGGTAGGAAGTGTACAGAGGAGGCATGTGACCGTCTGGGCGAGAGGGCATCCTAAATGTTCCTGTGGCTTCCCCGAAAAATCCTCAGGACTCTTGCGCTGCGCCTGGTAACCTGTATGAAGTCAGGTGCCTCTACCTGCGCGTTCTTCCTCCTAGCCTGCCCCCCACCCCCACTTTCTTTTGGAACTTTGCAACTGCAGGCTGGGCGGGATATAGCTCAGGGGCAGAAGGCTTGCCTAGCCTGTGTGGGCTCTGGATTTCATTCCCAGCACCACATGCTCGATTGCACGTCTGAGCGCACCCTGAGATCACTCTGCCCACGGTCCATACCTCTTCCTTTCGCTTGACCGTGCATCCTGGATGTTCTTCACATCCAGATTTGAATGTTCCGGCCTGGTGAGATGGTTCAGTGGGTAAAAGTGCTAGCCATCAAACTTCACGTGGTTGAAGAGGAGAACCGACTCCCACAAGTCCTGTGATCTCCACATATCCACTTTTGTGTACATGTGGCACACACACACACACATGCACACACACATACACACATGCACGCACACACACACATAGAGCTCTCTACCTATCTGCCTTCTAAGCTGGGTTTACAGGGGTCAAACCGTTTGACAAACATTTTCTAACCAGGTCCCATACTTTTTTGACGAACTTGTGCAAAGCCCAGCAGCTTTTTACTTTTCAGTTAAAAAAAAAAAAAAAGAACTGTGGTGGTCTTCAACAGGGATCCAAAAATCCATGGCTTCTGGTCACCCCCACTGTCCCAGCAAAGTCACATCCTCTGTTCTTGCCTATTTCTTCCAGGCCTGGCTCCCTGTCACTCAGACATAAGGCCTGAAGGATCCAAACCCTTCTAACTCCAGGTCAACATACCTTCTCCACAAACTGCCTCTCTCAGTCAGGCCGGGGACAGCTCTGCCCCAGAACCTCTGCGTCTCCTCTCAAGCTGCCCCTCTCTTGGACCCTCCAGGGCCTTGCACAAATACCACCTTCTCAGACTGGGCTTGGTCTTAGGTGGTTGCCTCAAGAGCAAGAGGTTAGGTTCCATCCCTTGCAAAACCAACTAACAATACCTCCTTATTCCAGATAAAGCCAAGGCAAGTGGAGTATGGGCTCGGATTCCGTCATGGCTGCGACTGCCCGAGTGTTGTCCCTTGAGGGCCCCCTGCTATTACTGACCACATGTCCTGGGTCTTTGGGTTGTGGGGACTCCCAGAGGGATGGGATCCTGACAGCTAACCTGCAGGGGCACCTGTCAGGTAAAGACGTAGGACCCAGTGGCACCTGCCCTTGTGGGACACTGTGGGAACAGGACAACTTCTTACTCTGTGATGGACACTGGCCACACTCCCCACACTACAGCCTCACCCTTCCCTTGGATCCTAAAACCAGAGGTGCCTAGCGAGTTTGTGCAGGGGTGGAGACTGAGGAGCAGGGACTGACGGTCACATGGCTTTTGTAAGTGACTGAATGGGTGTGTGTGCAGCTCCTCTGGTTCTCCCTACCCTGAGTTCATGCCACTCATGATGGTGCCCAGCAGCTTAGCATTGTTCAGTCATACATGTGGGACTCAAATCCTCAGTCCCCTGCCACAGTGCTGTGTGTCTCTGAGCAGATTACTTCCCATCTCTCTCTTCTTTTTTAAAAATTATTATCGTTGCTATTATCCTTATGGGGGGATATGGCGTGTGTGTATATGGACACAAGCATGGCACCGTGTATGTGTGGAGGTCAGAGGACAGCTTTGCAGAGTCAGTTCTCTCCTTCCACCTTTACGTGGGTGCCAGGGATTGAACTCAGGGTTCCGAGGGGTGGCAAGCACCTCAGTTCACTGTCATCTCTCCTGATGAGGTTACCTCCCATCAGTGACACAAACATGTTCTCTCTCTCTCTCTCTCTCTCTCTCTCTCTCTCGTCTCTCTCTCTCTCTCCATGGTGCCTGCAGAAGTCAGAAGAGGAATAGGGTGTCAGATGCCCTGGACCTGGAGTTACAATGGCTGTAAGTCACCGTGTGGCTTTGAACCAGGTCCTCTGAAAGAGCAACAAGTGCTCTTTAACAGCTGAGCTGCTCTGCAGCTCCCAGTAGTGAGTCTCAATGTATCTAAAGGGGAAACAGCTCTTTTCCAGAAGCCCGATCACAGGGTTTTTGTTTTGAGACAGAATCTTGCTCAGCCCAGGTTTTACTTAGTAACAACTCAAAGCAGGAAAAATGTGTGTTTAGCTAGGGTTGGGCCTGGTGGGTGGAGAGCCTAGCGTGCAGGAAGCCCTGGGTGCCAGGTAAACCTGGTATGATGGAACACACCTTTAATCCCAGCACTTGGGAGGCAGATGCAGGTGGATCTCTGTGAGTTCAAGGCCAGCCTGGTCTACACAGTGAGTTCCAGGACAGCCAGGGCTGTTACACAGAGAAACCCTGTCTCAAGAAACAAAGAAACAAAGTTCAAGGTCGAGAGAGTCAGCATTCACCACAACACACGATGTACTTTCCTCTGACAGATTAGCCATGAAGCAGACTGCTAGTGGTGAGGGGGTCCCACTAGGCCGACCACTAGTGATGGGGGTTCCATAGAGCTGACCACTGGTGATGAGGGTGTCCCACAGATTGTTTGGTTTTCTGGAAGCTACGAAGAAACTCATGGCCTTGCCAGGCCATCAGGGACTGTGGAGAGAATGTGTTGTCCCTGTCACCCTAGGTGGAAGCCCTGGCTGCCTGTACTAGCTTTATCTGTTCCCCAGGCTGGCTGAGCATGGGACAATGACGCTAAGTGTTTCTATTCAGGTTCCAGAGCATTCTTGATGGAGGAGGGGAACACTTGGCAACTCAGAGCAGCTGGGAGATGGTTCCAGGTAGATACCAGACTTTAGCACCCAAGCAGTTTGTTAGCCAGGAGTCTCGCACAGGGGACTGGGCCCCTTGGTGCCTCAGTGAATGGGTATTGAAGGGATGGTAAGAGTCCCTCAGAGTGAGAATGGAACTCACGGAAGGGGCAGATGCAGAGTCCTTCAGGAACACCAGCTTTGGGGGTGCCCCATTCCTCCCCTGTCACAGGAGTCCAGGTTGGCTATGTGTGCTGCAGAGCTTACCCCTGTTCTCTGTGGTGGTGTGTGCAGGGGCCCCGCACTGGCTCAGATACTTCCTGGTTGAATGCCCATGGCTTTGTGTGCCCTGCTCAGATATGTGAATCCTGTACGTGCAGGACAAGGGGCCAGGAGCACATGCCAGCCCTGCCTGGCATGTATGTGGGCCTGTGGGGTGGGGCAGGAGGCTGGCAGGAAAGAGTCTTCCTAAGTCCTTTGATGAGCGAGGTGCCATTGGCATTTCAGCAGGGCAAGGCAGGCAGGGCTGTGGGGGTCCCAGCTTCCTGGAAGGTGCTTTTGTGTGTCTGGACAGAGGAAGTCAATGCTCCGTTGGTCCTTCTAGGGCCTCCTCCCCCAGGGCCCAGTGTCTCCTGCCTTTCCTGTCACCCACTTAGACCCTCATATCTGGAGAAAAAGACCCTGAGATTCGAGGTCAGAGTTGCTGATTTCAGCTCTGACACTCTGGTGCCTGCACCCTCTAAAGCCCCAGCCTGTATGTCCTCATCAAAAAACCCGGAAACTTATACTTTCTTCTTTTCAGAGGAAAAGTATGACCTCTTATTTAAAGGATCCCAATTCAGAAGTATACTAAAGCCCACAGAATATGTGTGCATATGTATAATTATATAGAGTGCTACTTTTTGTTTCATATAGGTTCCCTTGTAATGCAATTATAATAAACACAGTTTTGAGAAAAGCAAAAAAAAAAAAATCTTGTGTGTTCCTTCTTTGAGATTAAAACAAAAAACAAAACAAAACAAAACAAAAAACCCAGAAACTTAGTTCCACTAGGGACGACTTACAGAGGTCTGGGAGCCTCAGGGACACAGGACACATGGAACAGGAGAAATCTAAACCAGTGCTGGGAAATCTCCTGTTTGTGGGGCTGTCTGGGCCACAGGGACCTGCAGTCTGTAGGAAACGGAGTGGGAAGAGATTGGTGGCTCTGTGGTATCGGTTCTTGGATACCAGGCTGCTGATAGCACAGAGCTCCCGGGCGAGCGTGAGATTAAATGAGGCTGAAAGCACACAGCTTTGGTCCTGGCAAACGCCATGGTGGCTTGTTGGTACATCGAGCAGGAGTTTGTGTCCCTCCAGGCATGCATGCAATTGGCTCCCAGTGAATACAAAGGAATGGACTGGCAGAGCTGAGCGTACCTGGTATAAGCCTGGACCTTGGGGCTGGATGGATTACTCCCTGTGTTGTTCATCCTCATGGTTAATTTGTTGTTATAATTATTATTTGTTTTATATGAGACAGGGTTTCTCTGTGTAGCCCTGGCCATCCTGGAACTCACTCTGGCCCTGAACCCACAGACCTACCTGCCTCTGCCTCCTGAGTGCTGGAACTAAAGGCATGCGCCGCCACCGCCACCACCGGGTCTTGTTATTATATCTTATTTACTTATTCTTCTTACATGCAGATACATGGGTGTTCATGCCACAGTGGACTTGTGGAGCCGAGGGGAAAAACTTTCTGAGCTGATTCTCTTTGACCTTTGTGTGGGCTCTGAAGGTCAAACTCAGGTTCCAGAGTTTGTGCTGTCAAACATGTCACTGGCGCAGCTCAGCTAGCCTGGCACTCGCTCTGCAGCTCTGTTAACCTGGAGCCCTTGGTAATCCTTCTGCCTTGCCACTGCTCCTGGCTTGGTGTTGAGCCTCAAGAGAATAAAGGAGGAAACCTGGGAGACAGATGGGTGTCTTGTAGCCTGACAAAGCAGGGCCATTCCATTTCAAAGGTGGGGAAGCCAAAGCCTAGGGTTGGGCTTCACCCCACCTCCATCCCAGGGGAAGAATGTGACAAACCCAAGCCAGACCCACTCCCCAGAGGCAGCTCCTGACCCTCCACCCCTTGACGGAAGTGGACATGGGGTGAGCTTGTGTCCCTCCGTGGCAGAGCCCTTTTGCATTTCTGACATTTTTGCGTCTTGGGACAAAGGGTGAAAAAACTCAGATGAACCGGACTGCTTCCTGGTGGAAAAACACTGCAGACCCCGGTGGGGATCTTCCAGCAGCGAGCCTGGCCTCTATCTCCTTCTGTCCCTGCTGCTACTCGCTGGGAGGATGATAGAAAATTCAGGCTTGGGGATCCAGATGTTGGGGCCCAGAGACTCAAACACTGAGTGTATGGGGTGGGCCATCCATGTTAGCCCCACCTTTGCTGTCAGAAGCCCTGGAGTGAATCTGGATTCCCCCTGGGTCACTGCATTGATGTGTTGGGGCATTTGGCCACTGTCCCTGCCCAGATCCCATAGTCACTCCCAGCACCAAGGCTGCCCAAAGTGACCTGACACAGGCCTGAGAGTCAGACAGACCTGGCTTTGGCCGACCCGAGTCCCGTGATGTAGGACGAGCTGTGACACCAGTCTTAGTCTGCTTCCTTATCCTTAGGATGTAAACAGGGAGCCTGTCACCACAAGGCCTGCATGTAAAAGTGGCTTCCAGCTTGGCGCACAGAGCCAGCTCTTGGAAGTTTTTATGACAAGATAGTCTAAATAAATACAAATTTAGTTTCAACTATGAGTCCCATCATCCCCTCTGCAAACTGGAATGGGTGGCTTTGTATACATGTCCATCAGCATATGAATCACACATAAATAATAGTGGGTTTTATTATGGCATTTTCATTTTCACCGGATACAGTGTGTTTTTATCATAGTCATCCCTTACCCCTCCTTGTTCCCTCCCACTCTTGCTGGCCCCTTCCTAACTAGCTCTCTGTTTCTACTTTCTTGTTTTTCTTTTTTTAGATTTATTTCTATATTGTGTATACAGTGTTCTGCCTGCACGTATGCCTGCATGCCAGAAGAGGGCACCAGATCTCATTACAGATGGTTGTGAGCCGGATGGTTGCTGGGAATTGAACTCAGGACCTCTGAAGAGCAGTCCGTGCTCTTCCAGAGCCATCTCTCCAGCCCTGTTTCTTCTTTCATGTCTTTTTTTTTTTTTTTTGGCCCAATGTGCTCATTATTTAAGTGGGACCTCCTTACAAGTGGCTACACCAGTGAAGAAAATGTCTTCTTCGTCAGCAGCTGTGAACTGCTAATAGAGCATCAGGGAGGGGCCTTGTGACTCACTCCCCCTGGGTCTCCTTGTGAAGTCTTGGATGGCCTAGGACTTGGAACTTGCTATGATACCAGGTTATTCTGAAAATTAGAGATCCACTTGTCTCTGTCTCTAGAGTGCTGGGATCAAAGGCATGCACCACCAAGTCAGATAAACCTTCCCCTAGTTTTGAGACCCAGTCACACATAGCCCACGCTAGCTTCAAAGTCACCGTGTAGCTGAGGATGACCCTGAACTTCTGATCCTACCTCCTTCTCTTGAGTGTGTGCACCACGGGACACTGACTGTCTTGTGTTGTTGCTTGGTGTAGTGGGTTCATAGTGTTCAGAGAACTCCTGGGCCTAGCAGCCATCTGTGTCTGTTTCCTGGTGATGCTGAGAGTCTCTCAGACTCTCGCTAAAAACCACTGTCATTGATTCTCTTAAAGTTCTGTTTGCCAGAAGCCCTGAGAGAAAGCGCTGTCTGAACCGTCTCTGAAGTGGTAGGAACCCTGTTCCTTTGCTTGAGGCCCCATCACTCCAAACCCCACTTTGGCCATAAGGCTGTTTTTGTTGTTGTTTTGTGGTACTGCTAGAGACTGAACCCAGGACTCTGAGCATGCTAGGTGCACAGTCTACCACTGAACTGTATCTCTTGGAAGTCGTATGGCCTCCTCTGTGTGTCCTGCCCTGTGTGAGGACACAGACTGGCCCCAATGTAGGACCACCTCCCCTTCACCGAGCATCTGTAAAGACCTATTTCCAATCTGGTCACAGGTCTATAGTGCTTTTTACAACTAATTTCACCACCAGACAGTTCCCACTGTTGGTGGGGTCCCCTTTCCACTGTGACCTCATCCATACTTCATGCCCAGCGTGGTCCATGTCCCTTCTGTTCCAGCTACCATTCTGTGCTGGTTACTGGCCTTTGATGATCTCCAAGGAACAGAGAAGTGAACTCAGTTTCCCGAGGTCACACAGCCAGCAAATGCTAAATCTGGGAGACTTTTCTCTCTGCCTCTGAAGCTGGCTGGGCTTTGAGGCCCTCCCACCCCAACCCACAGCCAGGACTCCCACAAGTGAGACACTCTTTCCTGGCTTGTGCCTTCTTCCAGGTATACTTCCCACTGCCTCTTCCTGCCTCAGGCCAGTCCTGTTGCTTTCCCATAGGGGAAAAGCCATGGTGGGAGGGCTGGGGGAGGAATAGGGAGACAGGTTTGCAGTTAAAAACTTCTGCAGAGGGTCAGAATTACATTCCCAGAATCCACTGTGGAGATCTCATAACTGCCTGAACTCCAGCTCCAGGGGATCTGATGCCCTCTTCAAGGGCACCCGAGTATATGCATGCTACACACACACACACACACACACACACACACACACACACACACACACACACCCTACTGAGTCCATTTAGTGTTGTTCATATGTATATGTGTTTAGGGATGATCCCTTGGGATTGGATTGCCTGTCAGGGTGCTTGTCCCTGGAGAAAACTGACTCTTGGAAGCCACTGGTTGTCTGTAGCTCTTCATATAGGGATGAGGCCCCAAGAAACTTCTGTCCACGCTGGCATAGTGACCGGTGTAGTTATTGTGCAAGTCTTGTACAGGCAACCATATTGGCGAGATTTTGTGAATGCAACACCTCTCTGTCTTGCCTCGAAGACACTGTCTCTTGGCGGGATAAAATAAACCTTAAAAAAAAAAAAAAGACAGGAAAACACAGAAGTGTGTGTTAGTGTACATACCACTCGTGAATCTGGCAATATTTGGGGGGTCTCAGTATTGGGGCTACACATTGCAAAGTGACTCATTAAAAGTATGACTTGTGGCTGGGTGTGGTGGCACTCGCCTTTTATCCCAGCACTTGGGAGGCAGAGGCAGGCGGATCTGTGTGAGTTTGGGGTCAGCCTGGTCTATGTAGTGAGTTTGTTCCAAGACAGCCAGGGCTGTGTAGAGGGATCCTGTAAAATAGAATAAAAAGTGACTTGTTTGTTCTGGGGACAGTGCTGTTAAATGCTCAGAAGCAGTTTCCTCTGCCAGGTCAGCATCAGGACCCTCTTGGGTCAGGCCTGGAAAAGGTAGTGAAAGAATGTGGCCAATGCTCTGATATGGAGGAGGGCACAGAGGCCAGACAAGGCCTGACAGAGAAATGATTGAGCTACCAGATGAGGTAGGAATTTATGTCTCACATTCATGGGTCCCAGTCTTAGATCTAGCTGTCCGGGCTGCTGTCGGCTGTTCTGAGATGTTGGTGCTGGGGTGGGGGTGGTTAGGGTTCTAATTTTGGGGCTCTGGGACCAGGAAATAGCTACTGTGTCAGCAGGGAGAGCAGTGGATGGGCTGGAGGCCCCTAAGGAGATCAGGGTTTCCCAAGGTCTTTGCTAGGGGCAGCTAGCAAGTGGGTCAGCAGCCAGCCACATGCCTGGGTATGAATCCAGCCAATTGGACCTTTGGGAACTATGGGATTCCATGAGTTGAAGGCCCCCTCATTAAAGGTTAACTGCTGTTATCGTGGTGACAGTCTGAGGAAGAGCCTGTGACAAGCCTCAGAGGGCATCTGGGAGCCCCTCAGTACTCAGCCCAGCAGCCATGGCCTCACGTGAGACCAGATGAGGGCAGTGGGCCTGTGAGGAAGCCCCCAGTGCCCCCCAAGCCTGCTGCAGCCAGTTCCACATCTGGAACTCAGGCCTGTGTCCACCTCTGTCTAGAAAGGGCATGCCACCATGCCACCAGGCACGGGAAGGTGGGCAGACAGATGTGCACTTCTGAGGTCTGTCCTGCAGGTCGTGGGCTGGAGGGACTAAAAACTAATGTTTTTAGTTTTTTAGTTTAGTTTTGAGCTGAAGTCTCTGGTGCACAGGGAGAGAGCCTCTGCACTTAGGGAGCCTCTACTGCACCATGGAACCTGACGCTGGGGGTGGTTTAATGAGGGTGGGTTCCCAAAGGCTCATGAATTTGAACCTTTTGTTCCCAGTTGGTGGCTGTTTAGGAGATATTAGGAGGTGTGGCCTTGCTGCAGGAGGTGTGGCCTTGCTGGAGATGGTGTGTCACTGGGGGTGGAGGTTTCAAAAGCCCACACCAGGCCAGGTCTCTCTCTCTCTCTCTCTCTCTCTCTCTCTCTCTCTCTCTCTCTCTCTCTCTCTCCAACTGTGGATCAGATGTGAGCTCCCAGCTACTTCTCCAGCACCATGCTGCCTTCCTGACACCAAGTCCCTGGCCAGAGGTATGGATTCATCCTCTGAAACTGTAAGCAAGTCCCCAGCTAAATGATTTCTTTTATAAGCTGCCTTGGTCATGGTGTCTCTTCACAGACACGCTGTGTTCTCCTCTAGAACAACAGAACAGTAATGAAGATAGATACACCCCCAGGAGGCTGAGATTTTAGCTATACAATGCTGTTCATTTGTCTCTACCAAGCCAAGTGCAGGCTTGTGGGCCACAGTGGGCCCCAGGCCAGTCATGCAGGGAGGAGGCAGAGCCCAGGAAGCGTGGCCAAGGGCACTTGGAACCCCCCACACCCCCACACCCCCGACACCCCCACCCCCACCCCCATGCCCTTTTACAGGCCTCTGGGCTAATCCTGGCCACAGGCATATTCAGCCACTGGTCCTCTGAGGCCCTAAGAGCTCGCCCAGTGGAGTGAGGACGTGGACTTCTTCAGAAAACACCTTCCTTTCCCTCGTGGGCCTGGAGCTCACTGAATAGGCTAGGCAGGCTGGCCAGAGACCCCAGGAATCTTTCTACTTCTGCCTCACAGGCTCTGGGATTACAAGTGTGTCGGCCACACCTTGCTTTCACACCGGTGCTGGGAATCAAACCCAGGCTCATGCCAGTTCTTTATGGACTGAGCCATCTGCCCAGCCATTAGTTTTTAGTTCTGAGAAAAGGTCTCAGGATGTAGCCTCAGCTGGCCTCAAACTCACAATCCTCTTGCTTCAGTCTCTTGAACACAGGGGTGATGGAGTGACAGTGTGTCACCATACCATCAAATGTTATTTAATGTTCATAAAAGTAACACAGGACTAAGCAGTGAGCCTGTAAAGTGGGAGGGTACTTACGTCATGCCTGGTTTAACTTTTGTTTTGCGGGGTTGGGAATGGAACCCAGGGCTTTGATCATGTTGAGCACACACACCTCCGATGGGCTACAGCCCATGCCCAATTTTAGATGAGGGGACACAGTCAGAGATCAGGTAGGTAACTGGTCCAGTGGCCAAGAGCTAACACGGGTGTGAGTGAACATCACTGAACACCAGGTGACCCCACGATTGGTGGATTTGGAAACATATTTATTATCTCATGCTTTCTGTGGGGTAAAGACAGTGCCCTGGGGGTGCTACTTCAGGGACTGTCAGGGAACTGTATCCAGGGGTCAGTAGAGGCTGCTCCCCACCTCTCTTGAGGGAGTGTTGAGGTTACATTTTCTGTCACTATGATAAAACACCCTGACAAAAGCAACTTAAGGAGGGAAGGGGCCATTCTGGTTCACAGTTCCTGGTACAGTCCAGTCCGTCATGGCGGGAAAGTCCTGGCGTCAGGCATGTGAGGCAGCCGGTCTCAGTGTCCTCCACAGTCAGGAAGCAGAGAGAAGAATGCTATCCTTGGCCTTCTCTTCAGTCGGGCCCTGGCCCCTGGAACGGCGTCCCACATTTAGAATGCATTCTCCTACCTCCTGACCTCTCTGGCACGCCAGAGGCTTGTCTCACGGGTGGCTTTGGATCCAGTCAAGTGACAATATTAGCTGTCACATGGGGCTCGGTTTTCTGTAGGCTGCTGGCTGCAGGTGCTCTAGTGTGTTGCCTTCAGGGTATCTTCAGCATGGTGGCTTGCTTTGTTCTGTTGAGCAAGCCTAGTAGAAGGAGGCCGGAAGGGATGAAGGGAGAGGGCAGGTGCCACCGCATACCTGGTTTAACCTGTGTTTTGAGGGGTTGGGAATGGAACCCAGGGCCTGAGCATGCTAAACACACCTTCAGCACCTCCCCCCACCCCTGAGCCATAGGTCAGCAGAGAGATTAACATCTCTCTTTTCTCTCAGCACTGAGTAGACTCGGGGCTTTGCCCTAAGCACACACTTTATCTCTGAGTACATCTGCTGCCTTATGTCTTTATAGACAAGTATCTTACTCTATAATGCAGAGAAAGCCACAGGGAGGACAGTAGGTGACCAAAGTCCTAAACTGTCATGGAAGCTGTCATGTGTATAGTCTGCCACAATCCTGTTCCTTGTGTGTGACAGTGGACATCTACCATAGCGCAGGGGTCACGAGAGGTGAACCTGAGCCAGGGCCCTCAGAGGCCAAATGGGCAGTGTGGATAGCTGCTGAGGCTAGCCTGTGTTTACCTGCCCATACGTGTTCAAGTGCATGCATATATGTAAGAACACTCGTGTGAGTGTTCACGCATGCGCACGTTTGCTCCTGGGTGCATACAGGTGTGAGCGTGTGTGGATATTTGCACTCTGGTGAGCACTCACCTATCCTGTGTCCATGTGTGAACAAATGTGTTTGTGTGTACTCTTGTGAGTATTCACATGTGTGGATATAAAGCCTCATTGGCAAGCCAGACGTTGGTGGCGCACGCCTTTAATCCCAGCACTCAGGAGGCAGAGGTAGGTGGATCTCTGTGAGTTCGAGACCAGCCTGGTCTACAAGAGCTAGTTCCAGGACAGCCTCCAAAGCCACAGAGAAACCCTGTCTCGAAAAACAAACAAAACAAAACAAAACAAAACAAAACAAAAAGTCTCATTGGCTCCCAGGTCCAAATCCATCCTCAGCATGTCTGCAGAGTCCCTCCATGAAAGTGATAACAGGGAAGCCTCTGAGGGAAGGCCTGGCCACCATGGGCCTGGAGACACACAGCATGGGAGGGGGTAGATTCAAAACCGGGAGGCTGATAGACTGACAGGGAGGAGGCTGGCAGGGGAAGGCTGGCAGGGAGGCGGGGAGGAAACTCTGTGGAGGCCTGAGCTAAAAGTGGGAGGGTCGCTATCCGCCCCTTAGAATGCCTTTCCCTCTGTCCTGGTAGCCTCAGGGCTGAGGTCCAGGATGCTGTGGCCAGAAGCCTCTGTCAACTGACTATAGGAACTGGGCAAAGGCCCAGCCTCAGTTTCCCCACCTGTGCACTAGAGAGAATGAGATATACCACCTGTGGATTCTCCAGGGGCTGACAGGGCAAGTCCCAAACTGAGAGTGGCTGTGGCAGTTGGTGAGGACTTCATGGCAGAATGAAGAAGCTAGGGTCCCAAACACTTCCTTTCCCCGTCACCCTAGTCTCATCCCATCTAAGGGAGAAGCCAGAGCACTAATGCTTGCCTGCCATCTGCTGTGGCTGGCATCTGCCCTGACATTCTCAGACAGTCGGCACAGCAGGCAACGTAGGAACCCCCAATTTCACAGAAGAGCGAGGAGAAGCTCAGAGAGGTTAAGTGACTTGTTCATGGACAAAGCAAGTGGCAGGCTGGGCTTGTACTCAGGTCTGTCTGACCCAGGAACCTGTGCTGTCCTGGTTCCCCTCCTGGAGAGGATATCTCTTAGAGCCAGACATCAGGCATGCTTCGGCCAACTCCTGGACATCACATCTAAGCCTGCCCCTCGAACTGTCTGAGTAGGAGCTAGTATAGGGAGCTGGGAAGTACCTCTGGTGTGTGTGTGGGGGGCGTTGATGGTGCCATAGAGGGATGGGTGGGTGGGAGGAGACTTCGTCCACTGATGGTTCTCTTTCCCAAAGGGGGTCCATGGCCCAGAAGCCAAGGGAAAAAAAATTGGTAAAAGTTTTTATTGGGGGAAGGTGGGCTGGACGAATGGAAGATTCTAGATACCTTGTTTCTCACACTCTCAGGAGAGCAGGGGTCATTTGACCACAGTGGACTGTGAGATGTTCAGGTGTGACCGCACAGGCCTGTGATCCCAGCACCGAGAGGGAAGTGGGGGCAGGGGGATGGGGAGTCTGAAGTTAATCTGGGCTACATGTAGAAGAAACAACAGCAAACAACAAACATCCAGAATGTTCTCTCCTGAGTTCCAAGAAACCAACTTCCTTTTAAATGTGAGTCCTAGGCCTCTGGGTTTGTTGGATTAAAGGGGAAATCCACAAAGCCGTGACATCATTTCCATTAGCCAGACCCTTGCTCGGTCTCTGTCCTGGAGCCAGACTTGCTATTACAAGATAGGAAACCCTGAATCATACTGGAGAGAGAGAGAGAGAGAGAGAGAGAGAGAGAGAGAGAGAGAGAGAGAGAGACAGAGACAGAGACAGAGAAGGAGGGAGGGAAAGAAAGGTAGAGAGAGGCACAAAGTGGGGTCTTTCACCCTAAGAATTCTTACCTATTGGAAGAAAGGTTAAGCCAGGCATGGTAGCTCACTCTGGGGCAGGAGGATTGCCCTGAGTTGGAGACTAGGCTGACCTACACAGTGAGTTCTTGGGCAGTCTGTGCTATAGAGCAAGACTCTCAAAAAAATAAAACAACACCCCCTTCAATTTATGGCAGGCATTTCAAATAGAACATAGAACCCCTTGCAAACCCAAACTCAGAGCCTATCTCAGTACTACATAACAGTCTTTGCCAGATGGTAAAGAAACTCTGTGGTGATCCCATGAGCCTGTGAGGGTACAAGACAAGAGTTCAGGGACTTGCACAATTCCAATCCTTGGCCTGTCTGACTTTTCAGAGTTGAGGTAACAGGAAATCAGGGCTGCTGGTGCTTCAGAACAGGCCAGCATACCTCAGAACAAGTGTTCAGGCTCAGGCATCCACAGACAACTCGGGGCATATTGCTGTCCTCTTTCACTGTGAGGTTATGAACAGTGGCAGTCAGCCCTAGGAGACCCCCCCACTCCCAAGCAGGGCAACATGGCAGCTCCTCCATCAAAGAGAAGTCAGTTTTCTTGGAAGGAAAGCAAATTTCTGGTACCCCTGGGACCTCTATTCTCCTGCTCAAGTATCCCCCAACCAGAGGGTGACAGTCCAGAAGGGGTCCCCACTCAGTGGCCCTGTGACGTGTGCTAAGGGAAGGTGGTCACAGTGGACCACTGCTGCCAAGCTTGTGCTCTGTCTCTGTCTGTCTGTGCCTCTGTCTGTCTGTCTGTCTGTCTGTCTGTCTGTCTGTCTGTCTCTGTCTCTCTCTGTCTGTCTCTGTCTGTCTCTCTGTCTGTCTCTCTCATGAGCTTAGGGTATTCTCACCAGGACCCCGTAAAGAGGGAAGGGGAACCCTGTGGGCAGCTGCTGACCCACAGGCCTGGGGGAGTCTTGGTGCCTGTCCCTGCCCCTTGACTACTATGTCTACTACAGGGGCATTGCCTTGGGAGAGGAAGAGGACAGCTACACCTGGACTGACAGCAGCCTTGTATGAGATGCTGAGGGGGAGGTCCAAGGGCAGATGGGGCATCCCCAGGAAAGATGGGGTACTCTTGGGAAGTCAGTCTTGTAGAGGCTCAATCACACAGAAACACCTGGCCTGGACCTGTTGCTCTCAAATCTCACTACAGCTGAAAGTCTTCATGACATGGGTGACAGCCTTGAGGCTCAGGGAGGGGAATTAGCTATACTCAAATCACACAGCCAGGGAGCTGTGGGGGCAGGGTGAAAACTCCACCGGGGAGCTTGTGCTACTGACCCCGTGGGAGCCCATGAGGGGCGCTGTGAGCAGCATCTAGGGGAAGAGCCTGGGTGAGCAGAGATACGCCCAATAGAAGCTGAGAAATACAAGGGGAGGGTTCTTGTTGCTGGAGGTCGCATGTCCCAAGGACAGGATGGGATTATAACCCTACCTGTGAAGCTAATACCCAGGCTCAAGCCCAGGGGTGACCCAAGTGTGATCTAGCAGCTTCTGGAGCCTTGGCACACCCTTCCGAGCCACACTGTGAGGCACATGGAATTCTAGTACAGCCAGGTTCCTGGCATTCACACCCTGATTTTACTGGTGTGGCCAGTGATGATTATTATTGATTGTATATGGAACTTTACTTTTCTTCTTTTTGTGGGGCTGGAGATGGAAGTGAAGTCCTACTGTGCTGTGTGTCTTCTGCACTGGGCTGTGACCCCGGGTCCAGGAAGTTTATTTGCAAATCTATTTGGTTTCTCTTTCTTTCCTGATGTTCTGTCTTTGGGGCATCCGATGACCAAAGCAGCTGCTCCTGGATTGTCTGGGACCCACCCACGCTTCCCTGGGGTCTAGAAAAGACAGGAGAAGGGTCAAACTTGTGGCTGATCCTTTTCCTCCTCCACAGTCAGCTTCAGGAGCCTCCTAAACCATCAAGTCTGCCGGGGCCACTGATGGGAGAAGCAGGTGGAAGAGTAAGGCAAAGACGGATGTGGCTCCACGGAGGCCTGGCAGGCAGAGACCAGGGTAGTGTGTAGTGAGAGGGGCCTTGCCGGGCCGAGTTCCAGCACCAGTGCTTACCAGTGAATCTCACTCGAGTGAAACTTGCTGCAAGCTCATTGACTTTCTTCCCTGTTGTCACCACACGCGCCCCACCAGGGACCACAGCTGTGCCGCATGAGCCCCAGGGAAGGGTAGACACACCTCTGCGTGGACCCTGCCCCCTCCCCCTTTGCCCTGTGATCTCCATTTCACCCTCTGTCCTGGATTTTCAGAGACAATGATAACAGCATTTCTGAGGCCAGGGAGGGTTGACAGAGGACAGCATGTTCCTAAAGCTCTTTGTCTCTTCAGTAGAGGGTCGGGTCACTTGGGACATACAGGGACATCTCTGGCTTCAGTGAGGTTTGTGTGTATCCCATGAGTCAGAAATTTACTCAAACAAAATTCTCACTCCTGTTGGCCACAGTGGGCCCACCTGTCAATCCCAGCACTTGGGAAGTACAGACAGGCAGATCAGGAACTCAGGGCTGGCCTAGGTTATGTAAAGCCAAAATAAAATAACAACAAAAAAAAAAAACCACAAAGCAAACAACAACAACAAAAAACAGGGTGTAGAGAGATGGCTCAGCAGCTAAAGGCATTGACTGCTCCTGCAGAGGCAGTTTGGTTTCAAGCACCTACTTGGCAGCTTGCAACCATCTGTAACTTCAGTTTCAGGGGATCTGACACCCTCTTCTGGCCTCTGTGGGCATCTGCACACACACGTGTGCACACACAAACACACACACACACACACACACACACACACACACACGGTGTGCGCACACACACACACACACACACACACACACACACACACACACGGTGTGCACACACACACATACACACGCACACACATGCACACACACAAATGAATAAAACAAACAAACAAAATCAAAGCCAAAACTAAAATTCAGCCTAAGAAGGGCTACATTCATTCCATGGAGCTACAGATATTTCTTTGGGATAAAGAAGACATTGAAAGCCCCAAACCTCAGCAGAGTTCATCGGAACAACTAGTTGGTTCATGCAGCTGGGAGACTAGGGGTAGGATGGGTGTGCTGGTCAGTTTAACTGTCACCTTGCCATGATCTAGAGTCACCTGGGAAGATAATCTTGGTGAATTATCTAGGTCAGGTTGGTGTGTGGGGAGTGTATTGATTGTTAATGGTATAGGAAGACCCAGCCCACTGTGGGTGGCACCATGCCCTAGGCAGAGAGGGTCCTAAGCATTATAAAAGAGGAGAAAGCTACATGAGCACAAACAAAGCAAGGATCTGTGGTTTGTTGTGTCCGGCCAACTCCCCCAAAATGACATGGAGCCTTTTTATTAGTTATGAAAGCTCAGCCTATAGCTTAGGCCTGTTCCTAACTGGTTCTTATAACTGGTTCATTTATATTAATCTACATTCTGCCACGTGGCTTGTGGCTATCACCCCTCCCCCTGCACTCCTGCTTCTTCAGCTTCTCAGGGCATCTCTACCTTTCTCTTCCCAGAGTCCTTTCTGTACCTGGAAGTCCTGCCTCTACCTCCTGCCTGGCTATTGGGCCTTTTATTACACTAAGCACAGCAACACATCTTCACACAGTGTACAAATATCCCACAACACTTTCCCGACTCCAGAGTCACATTTTTGAGGGAGGAAGCTAATGTCAGGCTTATCCAATGCCACTGGTTTGTGACCAGTGAGCACACAGTCTCTACCGAGTTTTCAGTTGCTGGTGGCCTGACTGGGAGGGACACGTGGAGGCTTTGAGTAGGGGTGCAGGCAGGTCAGGCCCCAGGACTCAGTGAGTCTCCAAGGACCCTGAGATGCCTACCTGCCTGTGGTCCCCCAAGATTGTCTTCTTCCTTGCTTGTAGGAAAAGTTTAACAGCCGGGCGTTGGTGGTGCACACCTTTAAATCCCAGCACTCGGGAGGCAGAAGCAGGCGGATCTCTGTGAGTTCTAGGCCAGCCTGGTCTACAGAATGAGTTCCAGGACAGCCAGGACTGCACAGAGAAACTATGTTCCAAAACAAACAAACAAACAAACAAACAAACAGAACACTGACTCCTATACTATTTTGAGACATCATTTCACTATTTAGTTCATGTTGGCCTCAAGCTCACAAAGTAGCCCCGACTGGCTTGGAACTTGTGGCAATCCTCCTGCCTCAGTTTCCCGAGTGTTGGCATTACAAGCATGAGCTGGCATGCACAGCTCTCAGATACTTGTTTCTGGCTCACTCACAAGTGCCATTTAGACTCTGGTTCAGGAAATGTTTTAATCACAGTCCCTGAAAAGGCAGTTAATAACCACACGTCCATCATCACCAGGAGGGGCCGAGGGCCCATGTCAGATGGCGGTTAGCAGGCCAGCTTCTGCAAACAGCCGCATTCTTTTATTACTTCCACACCAGGAAAAGGGTTTGATCCTGTAATACTGTACCCACGTCATCAACTGGGCTGGAAGAACTTGTTTGGCTAAATTTAGAACCCACAAGGAGGTCAGAGTGGATACATTAAGAGCAGAACTCTGAGCCTCTGTAGCTCCTCCTGGTGAACTTGGCTGTGAGGGCCCTGGAGTCCATGAGTGCAGTGTAGAATAGGATCTCATCCCCTCTACCTGTGAGCTGTGAGGACTCTGCCAGGGAGTTTGCCTCCTACCCTAGCTCTGCTACCCTTCAAAGAATGGAGAGGACAGTAAGATCTACTTGGAGGACGCTGCCAGATCTGGCCAGACAAAATATTTATTTATTTAGAGTGTGTTTGTGTCTTGTGTGCGTACATGTGGAGACCAGAGGACAACTTCAGGAATCAGTTCTTTTATCCCACCAGGTCATCAGACTTGGTGGCAAGTGTCTTTGCTGACTGAATCTTGCCAGCTTCAGACTTTCTTTCTTTCTTTCTTTCTTTCTTTCTTTCTTTCTTTCTTTCTTTCCTTCTTTCCTTCCTTCCTTCCTTCCTTCCTTCCTTCCTTCTTTTTTTCTTCCTTTCTACTAATTTATTTCATTTTATGTGTATGGGTGTTTTGTCTGTGTGTATGTCTGTGTAACGTGTGCATGCAGTGCCTATAGAGGCCAGAAGAGGGCGTCAGATTCTCTGGAAATGGAGTTACAGATGGTTGTGAACCACTTCCTGGGTGATGAGAATCGAACCCTGGTCCCCTACAAGAACAAGTGCTCTTTACGGCTGAGTCATCTCTCCAGTTCCCCAGACCTTTCCTTTTGAGACGGGGTTTTGATAACAGTGCAGTGTGGTGATGCATTGCTTATGATCTAATAAAGCTTGCCTGGAGATCAGGATGCAAAGCTAGCCACAGCCATAGAGGCCAGGCAGTGGTGGCGCACACCTTTAATCCCAGGACTCAGGAGACAGAGGCAGATGGATCTCCGTGAGTTCAAAGCCACTCTGGGCTGCATGAGAGTGAATTAGTCTAAAAGAGAAACAGAGCTCACGCCTTTAATCCCAGCGCTAGCGAGAATATAAGTAGCTCAGTACAGTCTCAGGAACTGTCTGAGACTTAGTGAGGAGCAGTGCAGTCTGGAGATGCAGTCTGAGGTTTGGCGGATCGCCCTTTGGTCTGAGCGTTAGTAGAGGTAAGAGCTCTCTGGTGGCTTAGCACATTTGCTTCTCTGATCTTCAGCTTGAACCCCAATATCTGTCTCTGGGCTTATATTATTTGTGCTACAATGCAGGCTGGCCATGACTTCCCCCAGACCTCTTGCTCCAGGTTCCTGAGTGCTAGATTTTATTTATTTATTTATCTATTTGTTTTATTTATTTTAGTTTTTTGAGACAGGGTTTCTCTGTGTAGCCTTGGCTATCCAGGAACTCACTTTGTAGTTCAGGCTGGTCTCAAACTCACTGAGATTTGCCTGTCTCTGCCTCCTGAGTTCTGGGACTAAAGGTGTGAGCCACCACACCTGCTATGCTGAATTGTAGATATTTTTTTACTTACTTCCCCATGCTTGTTGTCTGTTTTTCTGTTTTGTTTTTGTTGTTGTTGTTTTGAGATAGGGTCTTATGTAAGCTAGACCATGCTGGCCTCAAACTCACAGACTTGCTTAACTCTGTCTTGTAAGGGTTGGTATTAAAGGTGTGTGCCGCCAAGCCCAGCTTTGCTTCACGCCCCCCCCCCCAACCTCGGGGTAGGAGGAAAGGGTAGAAAGCAGGGTATTAGGTTAAAAGAGGGGTAGCCTAACTGCTCCTCCACAGCATCTGAGGACAGCTCAGCAGGGCTGTGGCTAAGCCACTCTTGTTTTCTGGCTTTGGGCTCTGGCTGTCCTTTAGCTTATTGCTTACTAGTGGGAGTGTGTGCTGTGGATGAACACACACACACACACACACACACACACACACACACACACACACACACACCCCACACACACACAGCAGACAGAGATGGGAGGCAGACAAAACCCAGCCATAGCCAAAACTCTGTTAAATCGATGCATGCCGTTACAGCTACAGCTTTCCAAAAAGCAGAGCTCAGTGAAATAAATATTTTTCCTGTGAGAAGAGGCTCAATTCTGTGAGTTTAACAACCCGACTTGTTCCAGACTTGCTCCCAGCAGCTGGCGTCGGTGTGCCCATCTTGATGTACTTAAAGTGCCTGGGTGACCACAGTGTATCCCCCCCCCCCAATCATGTTTCAGGGGCACTGAGTAGGACAAGAGTTGACCTTGATAGTTCTAAGCCCTTTATGCTCCTTGCCATCTCTTGGGACCCTGACACTCTTTTCCTGGTCAGTCTGCATTAACTTTTTCTTTTCACGATAGGCAGGTTTTCAAGTGATCCAGACTTGCCTCTGCCTTTCTGTGTTGCCCAGGATAATCTGGAACTCCTAATTCTCCTGCGTCCACTTCCTGGATGCTAGCATCGAAGGTGTGCACCACCACACCCAGGATGAAATGCTCAAGGCAGAGTCCAGAGCTTTGTGCATGCTGGGCAAGCATCCTACCAACCGAGCTACAATCCCCAACCCACCTCTCATTCACAACAGAGGCTTGGGCAGGTGGGGTGACTCAGTGCCTAAAGCTGCCACCTCTGATGACCCCTGATGACTTGTGTCCAATGAAATTCAATACTAAAGGGAAATTAAATTAGGGACACAGAGCCAGGCATCGTGCACACCTGTTATTCCCAAGAATGCCTGAGTTCAAGGGCAGCCAGGGCCACATAGTGAGACTTTGTCATATAAAGCAAAACAAGCCCACCAAAAAAATTAGGAGCAGACGGGGTGGGACAGGGTGGTGACTTTTAGATAAGGCACAGGGAAGGCGTCCTGGGAAAGTGGTAGTTAAGTCAGAGACGGGAAGGTATTAATTATCAGTGACTCACCACCCCCTAAGTCTCTTTCCCAAGGATCTTGCAGGCTTGGTTGTGCTGGTTCGAAAGTCCCTTTGTGGTTACTGTGACTTCAGATGCCCATCCCCCCTTTGACACTGCAGAGACACTGCTGGCCGGTGTGTGCTGGATGCACTCTCACAGTGTCAAGGGCCTGCTGTCGGTGGGAAGACACTAATCCTGACTCACAGCCTTCCAGGACCCACTCCCTGGGGAAAGTGAGCTGATGCAAAGAGCCATGTTGGCCTGTGACACAGGGAGTGCCAGACCAGGGACATTGGTGAATGTGCCATGTGAGTGACAGCTGGGGCTCCCTCAGGTAGCTGTAAGCCTACTGGTTGCTCAGCCTGGCTCAGGAGTGCCCTAGTCAGAGTGGCTGGGGAGAGAGCTGTGCCCTACACTGACAGGACAAAGAGGGCTGCCCCCAGAGGCTGCCTCTGGGACTCATTTGTCATGAGCATGTTCTGTCACAGGTGAACAGGTGCTCTTGGCTGGGCATGATGACCCACAATAGGAATCTTGATATTGGGGATGCTGAGGCAGGAGGATTGCTGAGAGTATGAGGCTAGTCTGGGTCTACAGAGTGGGACTCCATCTCAAAAAACAAAAGGAGAGTGGAAAGAGGGTCACCCAGTGATGGTGAAAGGTCAGGGGGCACAAGGTCAAAGGTAAAAGGTAAGGAGTCAAAGTCAGGGGAACGAAGTCAGAGGGTATAAAATAATGCGTTAAACTTTTTGTTTTGTTGAGACAGGCAGGGAGGGATTCTCTGTGTAGCCCCAGTTGTCCTGGAACTCGCTCTGTAGACCAGATGGGCCTTGAGCTCACAGACATCCACCTGTCTCTGCCTCCTGAGTGTTGGGATTAAAGGCGTGTGCCACCACCACCTGCTTACATTAAACATTTTTAAAAGAACCTCCCACCAGGAAAAACAACAACAACAACAACAACAACAACAAAACCTTTATTAAGAAATGGAGATGCAATTCATGTGACCTTTGCCCTTTCCACAGTACACACTTGGTTGACTGGTTCCAGAATGTCTTCATCACCCAGTGACACTCTCACCTCCACAACCTTCCAGTCACTGTTTTGTTTCTTGCCCTCTTTCCCAGACATCACTCACCTTCTTCTCCCCCGTTCTGGGCCTACCATGTAAACATGTGACCAGCTTGCCTTCTGTGTCTGCTTCAAATACCCAGGGCTTACAAGGTACCCCTGACATTTGGGCCACAGGTTTAACACTTGGCTCCTCAGTGGGTACAGAACATTTGGGGTGTCGGGCTGGGCTAGCAGAAGTGGCTCCTTCGGGCAATGTTTGTGGGTTACAGCTGCCCTTGCTGCCTGATCCTCCAAGATCTGAACAACTATAGTGCAAGCTGCTGCCACCATGGACCTGACACTTCAGCCACCATGATGGACTGTAGCCCCAAACCATGATCAGTCTCTCACTGGCTCAGCTACGCTGACCAGTCAGTGAGCTCTAGGGACCCACCTGCCTCTTCCTCTCCAGTACTGGGATCCCAGAATGCATTGCTGGATCCAGCTTTTTATGTGGGTGCTGGGGATCCAAGCTAGGGCACAGGAATGTCACTGACAGCCATGTCCCTAGTCAGCCCTGCTGCAGTACCTGTTGCTGACTGCAACCTTGGCCCGGAGTGTAGACTGTCTACACTGGCTAATCTGTCTACAGCTGAGGAATATCTGTGTCCTTTTCTTCTTGGATGCTGTGGACGTTTGTTGTAGTGTGAATTCTACTTGGTCCTAATAAAAACCTGGAGTCAGATATAGGGGTAAATGCTGAAAGATCAGAGAAGCAGAGCAGCCAGCCATTAGGTCTTACCTCTACTGAATCCTCAGACTAAAGGACGATCCTGTCCCTAGGAATCCTCAGACTGAGTGCAATCAGCTCCTGTCTCCTCTCCCCACCTAGGCTTATCGCTACTGTGTTCACCTCCCTAGTGCTGGGATTAAAGGCATATGACTTCCAAATACTGGGATTAAAGGTGTGAGCCATCACCACCTGGCTCTGTTTCTCTTTGAGACCAAATCAATTTCGTATAGCCCAGGGTAGCCTTGAACTCACAGAGCTCCCTGAACTGTCTCTGCCTCCTGAGTGCTGGGATTAAAGGCATGTGCATCGCCACTGCCTGGCCTCTATGGCTAACTAGTGGCTGGCTCTGCACTCTGATCTTCAGGCAAGCTTTATTTGTTAAAGCACAAACAAAATATCACCACAGCTTGTTTCTCTTTGACGTATCCCTCCTGGGACGGCTGGGTCAGATGGTTGCTCTGAGTCACCTGGGTTCCAGCCTTGGCCTGTGTTTGCCTCTCCAGAGGTGTCTTGGGATTCTGGTGGCTCCGCATTCTCGAAGCACTTGCTATATATACCTGGTCTTCAACATGGATGGGCCTGGTGATTACTGACTCCGACAGAGGGAGGAAGAGGGGTCAGGAGTGTGAAAGCTGAAAGAATTCAGGGGTGTAAGGGGCCTGGGGAGGCTGCATGCAGGAGAGAGCTGGGAGACTGGGCTCCTCCACATGTCCCAGGGTCAGCTTCTCCCTCCAGGGGCCTCAGACAGGCCACAGCAGTCTAAGGAGGCTTGGCTGCAGAATGCTGCAAACTCATTGTTCCAAGGAAAGTCAGTGCGAAGGGGCCGGCTGTGGGCACTGGGCTTGGGCTGTGCTGATGGACTCTGAGTGGTGCTGATCTTATGTGCTCACTCAGAACACTACGACCATGACCATGCTATTTCCCATAGGAGGGAACGTGTCTGTCTTACTTCCCTGTCAGGCTGTGGCTCTCTGCGTGGGCAGCCATGCCCAGCTTGGATCCCACTTGACCTTCTCAGGTGGTTTTTTAAATTTTGTAAAAATTTATGCCAGGCGGTGGTGGCACACACCTTTAGTCCCAGCACTTGGGAGGCAGAGGCAGGTGGATCTCTGTGAGTTTGAGGCCAGCCTGGTCTACAAAGTGTGTGCCAGGACAGCCAGGACTCTTAAACAGAGAAACGCTGTCTTTGTCTCAACAAAACAAAACAAAAACTTGGGAAATTTATTTTATGTGCATGTGTTTTTTCCCCTTTCAAGTCATCATTGCAAGTGCATGGGTGTTTGTTTTGCCTGCATGTGTAGCAAGTATATGCCTATTGCTCCTGGAGGCCAGAAGAGGCAGTCAGATCCCTGGAACTGGAGGTAAAGATGGTTGTGAGCCACTGTGTGGGTGCTGGGAACCAAACCCAGGTCCTCTGGAAGAGCAGAGAGTGCTCTCACCTGATGAACCATGTCGCCAGCCGCTCAGTGGAGATCTTAATTGAGGAATTGTCTGTACTTGTTGGCCTGCAGGCTGGCCCACTATGGGTTGCACCATGCCTAGACAGGGGGTCCTGAAGTGTGTGGGTGGGGAAACTGAGCCAAACACGAGCATGCCTGTATCCCCTGTGCTCCTGACTGGATGTGATGTGACGAGCTATTCCAAGTTCCTGCCTTGATGTCCCCATGTGGATGGGCTGTAACTGGGGATTGGAAGTCAAACAAACCCTTTCTTCCCTAAGGTGCTTTTTGTTGGAGTGTCCTGCTTGTCACGGGAGCAGAAATGAAACTGGCATAGTCCTCACCTCCACAGTAGACCCGTAGTAGTCTCCATCATCTCTGTAGTAATCCCCATCATCTCTGTAGTAGTCCCCATCATCTCTGTAGTAATCCCCATCATCTCTGTAGTAGTCCCCATCATCTCTGTAGTAGTCCCATCATCTCTGTAGTAGTCCCCATCATCTCTGTAGCAGTCCCCATCATCTCTGTAGTAATCCCCATCATCTCTGTAGTAGTCCCCATCATCTCTGTAGTAGTCCCCATCATCTCTGTAGTAGTCCCCATCATCTCTGTAGTAGTCCCCATCATCTCTGTAGTAGTTCCATCATCTCTGTAGTAGTTCCATCATCTCTGTAGTAGTCCTTCAGCATCTGGAGGCTCCTATATCCTTGACATGTGGTCCTGGGCCTCCAAGGCCACTGATAGAGAGGCTGCCTCCCCAAGTCCCTCTCGTCCATGGAACCACTGTCTGGCTTGCTCTTTTCCTGTAGCGTGGTTTCTATGCTGTTTCTAGAAGGGAGAGTCTCAGACACAGAACTGGGCACAGCAGTGGGGTCCAAGGACTTCGTTTACTCGCTTAGAACTTTGTAGAATCAGATGAGTTCTATACCTGCTACACGGAGACCTGGTGCTACTCGAGTGTCTGTGTTGTCCTGAGGTTCCACTTAGCATACTGATGTCCTCACCCGCTAGGGTGGTGATAGTGCTAGGACAGGGGATCTTCAGAGGTGATGAGGGCTGGCGGGTGGAGTCTCCCTGAATGGAACCAGTGCCGAGAAAAAGAGGTCCCAGAGAGATGCCCCCAACCATATCCATATCATATCCATATCTATATCCAAATCCATATCATATCCATATCTATATCTATATATTGATCAGGAGGACCATATCCATATCTGTATCTATATATTGATCAGGAGGACTGCATGTGTTGGTGGAACTTCCTACACTATCACATGGCCAGTGATATATGCACAAAGTAAGATGACCCATTCGTAATTTTTTTAAATTTTACTTTCCTTTTTCCATATGTTGCAAATGTTTTTCCCTTGGATTTATTTTTTCCTTAAATATTTTATATGTCTTGAGTGTTTTGGCTGCATGTGTAGCAAGTATATGCCTATTGCTCCTGGAGGCCAGAAGAGGCAGTCAGATCCCTGGAACTGGAGGTAAAGATGGTTGTACTTAGTAAGGCTAGCCTGGAATTCATTACATGGTGAAGATGACTTGGAAATTCTGATCCTCCTGCCTCTACTTCCACAGTACTGGAATTACAGGCTTGAGTCTGGGTTTTGGTGTGTATGTGTACATGTGTGTGCACACTTACATGGAGGCCAGAGGTCTACCTCAGGTGTTCCTCAGCTGTCCCCTGCATCTTTTTGGCCTAGAACTCATTGGTTGGACTAGGCTAAATGACCACAAAGCCCCAGTGAGCAGGTCCCCACTTGCTTAGCATCCAGATTAAAAGAACACTGCCACCGTGCCTGGCTTAAAAAACAGCAGCAACAAAAATCCATGGCTTTTAGGGATCAAATTCAGGTCTTTAGGAGTAATTAACCCACTGAACCATCTCTCCAATCCCTACCACCACCACCACCACCACCACCACCACCACGTCCACCACCACGTAGCCCCTTCTGACGTTTCAGCCTCCTGAGTGCTGGGATTGCATGCATGCACCACCACACTGGTTCCTCCAGAGAATTCTTTCATTGTCTCTCTACTTCTTGACAAGCATGCGAGACCAAAACGCCACTCTTCCCCTCCTAGAACCCACTGTGTTGGGCTCTGGTCCACTATTGGTTCAGGACCTGTCCAGCCCGGGATGCTCCAGCCTTGGGAGGCTGCAGCTGAGCCTCGGCCTGTGGTGAGGAGTGGTGAGACTGCTTCTGTCCCCAGTTCACCTCCTAGGAGCATGGCTCTGACAGGCAGCTGGAGTGAGGCACTGGGACCCAGATCCGCAGGCCCCTGGCCAGGGTTTTTGGCACCGGCAGCAGCCTGCCTTCCATTAGAAGCCAGGCCCTCATTGCTCTCTCTGGAAGGAAAGGGTCTGCCTCCTGCCAGCAGGGAGTGGGGGGGGGGGGTGAGGGAAACTCATCCAGGAGATGGCCAGACTCCAGCTCAGCTCAGCATTTGCAGGAACTGCCACAGGGCCAAGTGGATCCACCTCCTTAGGCAGGAAAAGCAACAGGGTCCAGGGTATGGGAGCCAAAGATCAAGTGGTTGGAAGGACTGGAGGGGGTGTGGTCTTGGGTTGGGTGTGGCCCAAGCAAGGGTCCGTACTTGCCAGAGGGGAACCATCAGAGCAGCTCAGTGACGGCACATCTGTGTGTGCCACATGCCAGAGCTGGCACATAGCTGCCTAGCTCCCGCCTCTCCCACCCTGTGTCTTCGTAGCCAGCGAATTGAAACATGGCCCCACCTAATTCCTCTATTTGTTCCTTTATCCTTCTTTCTTTCTCTTCGTTTTTTCCTTTTCTTTTAATTGGGGCTTCTGCTGTTGTTTGTTCTGAGACAGGACTCATGTAGATCAGGCTGGCCTTGAACTCAGTATGTAGTAGCTGAGGCCGGCCTTGAATTCCTGATCCTACTTTACAGGGGTGTGCCACGAGGCCTGGCTACCACTAAGTATTGAGTCTAGGGTCTCACGCAAGCTAGGCATTCTGCCACTGAGACACGGAGACTCAGCCACCCACCTTTTAATCTTTCTCCTGGGACAGGGTCTTCCTGCATTTCCCAAACTGTTAAATTTAGGGTCCTCCTGCCTCAGCCTCGGAGTAGCTTAGATTACTCAGTTTGACTTGTTAATTTGTTGTTGTTTGAGACAAAGTCTCACTCTATAGCTCAGCCTGGCCCCAAACTCATGAAAATCCTCCTGCCTCAGTCTCCCAAGTGCGGGGATCATAGAAGTGAGTAGGTATACACAGATCTTCACTCTGTGTGTGTGTGTGTGTGTGTGTGTGTGTGTGTGTGTGTGTGTGTGTGTAGAGACAGAGTTTCTCTGTGTAACAGTCCTAGCTGTCCTGGAACTTGCTTTGTAGACCAGACTGGCTTCGAACTCACTGAGATCCACCTGCCTCTGCCTCCAGAGTGTTCTACCACCGCCTGGCCATTTACTATAATCTTATTATTATAATGTGTGTAGATGATTGTATGAGTGTATATGCACACAGCGTGGTTTACTTAGTGAGTTCCAGGCCAGCTGTGACTTCTTAGTAAGATCTTATCTAAAAACCCAAACCAAAACAAAACCTTAACTCTGCTCCCATCCTCCTCCTCCCTCTCGGACACTGCTCTATTTCTTCATATTTCCTGAAGTGTTGCTGGCACAGAGCTACAGGAAGAGTGGCCCCCAGGTGGGTGGGCTGGGAGTCATTGTGAAAGATTTTGCTGTAGCCCAGGGGTGCAGCCCATGGTGGGTGAGGGAGGCATATGCCTGTCTCGTGAGTCATTAGCTGTCTTCAAGAGCCCTAAATTCTAGTTTGTTCCCAGATGTCATTTTCCTTTTCCATAGAAACTCAGAGCTTAGTTCCAGGACCGAGGAGAGGGCATGGTAGGTTAAGCACATACAAGGGTGGAGACCCTAGATCCAAGTTAAGTCAGCTATGGCAGGGTACTTATTTGGGCATGCCAGTGCTCCTGTAGGGAGATGGAAGCTGGCGAGCCACCTGGTTCACAGCGACAACAACGAGGCCCTGTCTCAGACAGAGTGGAAGGGTGGAAGGGGAGGACTGGAACCTGAGGTTGCCCTTTGACCTCCACACTGTCTTACACACACACACACACACACACACACACACACACACACACACACACGCGCGCGCGTGCATGCGCACGCGCGCCAGTACTCGCCCTCTCTCCTGAGTGGATATACCTCTTCCAGTCATTGGCTGCTCCTCTGCGAGCAAACCTTCATCTTCTGCGGATTTCCATTCAGTTGCCATGCATTCCTGACCAAAGCATCTCCCAGGAGACCCAGGCAAGAATGTTTGGCAAACAGGGGACTAATTGATAAACAGTTCGTGGTCCGCAATCTAGCGTCAGCTTAGAATGTTCTGCAATACTTTGGAAATTCCAGGATTATGATTTCAGTCCAGGCTGCTCAACCACACACATCTGCCCGGTGCCTGGGACCCACCGACCTCACTCTGAGCGTGGGAACAGAGTCTCACCCTCCTTTGGTTGGGCATTTGTCCCTGCTGGTGAAGCAAGGATGCAATACTGAAGGTGACCAGGAGGGGTCTCCCTTATGGAAAAGAGGTTTGGGCTCTAAGGACTGGGAGATAGCCCGAGCGCTTGTCCAGCAGATGTAAGGTTCTAGGTTCCAACTCTTGCACTCCCAAAACAACACCCACACACACACAGGGAGAGAACGCTGAGTTCTAGAAAATATTCTGTCCCTTTGGGAGGAAAGCACCCTGTTGGGGAGGTGAGTTGACCATCTGGCATAGTCTCTGAGAAGGAAACAGGAAGAAAAATGGAGAAATGCTGTCCCCACTTCCCAGCCTCGATGTGCTGCGGGCCAGGGTGGCTCTTGGGCTGGGACCGAGGTCCTGGACCGTCCCCTGTCCCCTCAGGAGCAACGATGAGAGAGAAACATCTCACTGGACTTGAAAGCCAGAGCAGGCTGTCTGCAGCTCTCTCGTGACTTGTTTATTGTGAAGAGACCAGATGGCTCATCTCTGGTTGAACCCTTGGCTGCTTCCCGGGCTGTGAACAGTCTTGGTCAGCAAACAAGCAGGCTGGCTGGGGAGTCCTGGGCTCCGGAGTGTGGGGAAGCAGGGCATTGAGAGCCGGAGGATGGCTGGGGCAGGAGAATGAGGGTGAGGAACTGCCAGGCCCTGCCTGAGCCTCCCTGTTGAGGTCCTTGTCCACCCTGAGTCCCTAGCAAAATCCACTCAGATGGTGCCTCCTCAGTCTGGGTGGGGATGAGTGTCCACGGGCTAAGTCCCACTGGCCTCACAGTGGCTAGTGTCTGCAGAAATGACTGTCTTCTGTCAGTCTTCGCCTTACTGTGGCAGGACCTGGTGGTCATTTCACATGTGAGGATATGTGTGTGTGTGTGTGTGTGCACACATGTGTTCATGGATGAGTGCAGGCAGGCATGCATATACCACAGCCCATGTGTAGAGGTCAGAAGACACCCTCAGACGTGGCTTTCTCTGTTGTTCTTGCTGTGTGTGCCAGGCTTCTGAACGTCCAGGGATTTCCTGTCTCTGCAATCCCTCTCACTGTAGAAAGCACTGGAAGAACCCATGCTGCTGTAGCCAGGGTTACGTGGGTTCTGGGACCCCGGGCTCAGATCCCACACTTGCACAGAGCACAGCACATGCACTGAGCCCTCTCCTCAGGCCTAGTGACTTACTTCTGAGAACCAGAAAGGGACATAGGGTGGTAGGCATTGCACTCTTGACTGTCCCACCCTGTTCCTCCTTGAGTTACTATAGAAGCTGGCCTTTGTGGGGACAGTTGCCAGCCCTGATTTTGATTTTTAGTTTGCAAACTTCTTCTTCTTCTTCTTCTTCTTCTTCTTCTTCTTCTTCTTCTTCTTCTTCTTCTTCTTCTTCTTCTTCTTCTTCTTCTTCTTCTTCTTCTTCTTCTTCTTCTTCTTCTCCTCCTCCTCCTCCTCCTCCTCCTCCTCCTCCTCCTCCTCCTCCTCCTCCTCCTCCTCCTCCCTCCTCTCCTTCTCCTTCTGTTCTTTGAGATGAGGTTGGTATAAACCAGGCTGATCTCAAACTTTCTGTGCAGCTGAGGGTGCCCTGGACGTCCCGTCTGTCTCTGCCTCACAAGTGCAGGGACCGTAGGTAGGTGTGCATCACCACATCTGGCTCACAAAATTCTTATAATAAGAATCAGCTAATTAAAGGCTGGGTGTGGTGTCATATGCCGTTGATCCCAGCACTTGGAAGGCAGAGGCAGTTGGATCTCTGTGAGTTTGAAGCCAGCCTGGTCGACAGAGCCAGCTTCAGAACAGCCAAACTGTTACACAGAGAAACCCTATTTCAAAAAACCAACCAACCAACCAACCAACTAAACAAACAAACAAACAAAACCCCCAAAAGCAAAACAGGAAAGAAAAAAAAAGAAAAGAAGCACCTAATCTATTAATATATTAACCAATTACTGTCCTCTGCCAGGAACATTTTGTGCATATATACCCGTGTGGTCCCCCTCAGGCAGTGACAAAACTGGGAAGGGGGAGGGGTGGAGATTATTTCTTTGCACAGGAAAAGACTAGAAGATTTTTTTTTCAAAGACAGATGTAAAATATCACATTCTTAGTGTCAAAATTGTTCCTTGGGAATTTTTGAAAAAGCAATGTCTTATTTTGTATGTGGCTATGTGTCACTGTACTGAGATAACCCCAAGTGTAGTGTTTAATTTTTTCCAATTATTATTACTGCAGGGGTGGCACACGTGCATGGTGTGTGTGTGTGTGTGTGTGTGTGTGTGTGTGTGTGTGGTCAGAGGACAACTCTCAGCGCTCTCCTTCCTTTATGTGAGTTCAGGATGAATTCAGGTCGCCAGGCTTGGGCAGCAAGCACCTTCACTCCCGGAGCCATTCTGCCTACCCACGTTCAAGGCTTCCCTTCGCTTTTCGTTTTGATACTGGGGATGGAACCCAGGAATCTTGTAGATTCCAGGCAGTATGCTGAGCTTTCCCCCAGCCCTGTTTTGGTTTATTTTTAATCACTCTTGTGCTCCTGTTTTCAGCCTAGCACTTAAAGCACAAGGGACGGAGCCTGGTGTGGTGGTGCACACCTTTAATCTCAGCATCCTGAGCCAGAGGCAGCCCGAGCTCTGTGAGTGGGAGGTCAGCCTGGTCTACAGAGCAAGCTCCAAGACAGCCAGGACTACATAGAATGACCCTGTCTCAAAACAAACAAAACAAACAAACAAACAAAAACAAACAAACAAAAAACCCAAAACCCTAACAAGCCAGGCAGTGGTGGTGCAGACCTTTAATCCCAGCACTTAGGAGGCAGAGGCTGGAGGATCTCTGTAAATTTGAGCCCAGCCTGGTCTACAGAGCAAGTTTGTTCCAGAATAGCCAGGGCTACACAGAGAAACCCTGTCTCAAAAAACCAAAACAACAACAACAACAACAAACCAAACAAAGAACAAAACAAAACCACCACCACCACCACACAATTATAATAAAATAGAATGGGTGGGCGGATGGGTCTGGAGAGCTGGCCCAGCAGTTAAGAGCACTGGGCTCTATCAGAGGATCCAGGTTCAACTTCCAGCACCACTGGTGGCTCAGTAATCTCAGTTCCAAGGGATCTGATGTCTTCTTCTGACCTCTATGGACACCAGGAGTGCACAGTGCACAGAAAAAAAATATGCAAAACACTCATACATGTAAAATGAAAAGAAGTTTGAAGGGCTGGGGACAGAGCCCTCTGTTGCTCCAGTGCGCACCCTAGAGGCGTTCCCTGGGATTTCCACCTTGGGCGATGAAGCCCTGCTGCAAACTGTTCCCAAGCAATGACAGAATTTACAAACACCACCACCTTGTCGTGGCCTCCGAGGACGGTATGACAGCGTGTGCATCACAGTCTGAGGGCCATCACTTGGGGAGCTACTGTGATTCCTGTTAAGATTGCCAGAGTGGGTGCAGCAAGCCTGGTGGATGGTTTTATCTATGATTTCTGTTATTTTGCTTTCTATTCTATGTTACTTTATCTTGTTTAGTTTTGAGATACTGGGACTGGAATCCAGGGCCTTTCGTATGCTTCTCAGGCACTCTGCCATTGAGCTACATCCCCAACTATAGCAGTGCCTAAAGTTGCACCAGCAACCAGATGGCCCAGAGTGAGGGGGTGACAGACTGTCTGGGTAGAGTGGGCTGGAAGAGGTGGACTTTGGTGTGTCTGAGAAGGGTCTCTTGCAGGGGCCGGGGGTAGGACACTGCTGGCTACAAAGTTGGAAGGAGATGTAGGTTTTGCCAGGGTACTCTGCCTCTGAGGTCCACAGGGAAGACGCTTGTCCACTCTAAAACATAGGAGGGAACAAGGAGGAGCTTGGTCACGTGTGTCTTTTTTAGTCATGTGCATGTTTACATGGGTATGTTTGCACCTGTGCACGTGTGTGGGCATGTGTGTGGAAGGCCAGAGGTTGACCTGAGAAGTCTTTTCTCTTCGCTATGGCAGTGAAAACTGAACCTCCACGTATTCAAGACAAGCACAGAGCTACCACCCCACTCCATATTTTTAACCTGAACACTTCCTTCTGGCGTCAGTCATCGGTGTACATCGTATTCCAAGGATCCCATGCTTTTCCTCTTTAGGGACACATATGGGCTGGCCTTTCTCTTTCCCATGTTTGGCCGTGAATGGCTGTGCTCATACTCTGTAAAGTGGGCAAGATGCTGTGGGAGCCACTGAGAGGACCCACCTGTCCACCCACAATACGGGTCCTTAGTGAGTCTGTGAGTTTCTAGTTCAGGGTTGGGTACAGGCTGAGCAGGACTGGAAGGTGTCAGGGCTGTGGGCTGTGCTGGCCAGAGGAGTCCCTAGACCTCCCTTCCACGGCTGCCACCCTGGGGGGCAACACAGCCAGGGGCAAGGCTGGGACAGAAGCTCTGCTTTGCTCCAGCTGAGGCCTGTGTTTAACACGGGCCAGACACAAACACACAGTCTGTGTTAAACAGAGGTTTCCTTAAAAGAATTCATCTGCCGGGTGAGGTGGCACAGGCTTGACACCTCAGTGTTCAGGAGCCAGAAGCAGCAGGGGGACAGCAAGTTAGAGGCCAGTGGGTGCTGCGTAGCAAGACCTTGAATCAAAAGAAAAACAAAACAAAAAAATAAACCAAAAAAATACCCAACAAAAATGAAACTACTGCCACCCCAGAACTCAACAAAACCACCAATGAAGCCAGCCTTTCTCTCTGTGAGCTTGACTCCCAGAAGCTAGGCTTGGCAGGATGAAGCTATGACCCCAGTTCTGGTAAGGCAGAGACAGGAGGATTTCTGGGGTTCACTGGCTACTTAGTCTAGTAGAATTGGCAAGCCTAGTGGCCTAGTACAACTGTATACCCAGGGCCTGCATACAGTGGTACTCAGTACATGCTGACGGTGTCGGTTTGAATAGCTCTGGTCTCCATATATGTTTGAATGTGTGGCCCATAGGGAGTGGGACCGTTAGGAGGTGTGGCCTTGTTGGAGGAAGTGTGTCACTGTGGGGGTGGGCCTTGAGGTCTTACAAGCTCAAGTCTGGCCAGTGTGGCACAGTTCACTTCGTGCTGCCTGTGGACTGAGATGTAGAAAACGCTCAGCTCCTTCTCCAGCACCACGTCTGCCTGCACGCCACCGTGTCCCACCATGACGATAATGGACTGATCCTCTGAAACTGTGAGCCAGCCCCAATGAAATGTTTTCCTCTATAAGAGCTGCTGTGGTCATGGTGTCTTCACAGCAACAGAAACCCTAACTTAGACGCTCACTGAGCAAGTAGATGAAGGAGAAAGCTCAGAAATATCCTTCCAGTATTCATTAAATCACCGCTAGGCCATGCCCAGAGGTGTGCATGGAACGGAAATGGTCCGGTCTGGGAGCAGAGATTCTTGTGAAGGATGTAATGAGCCCTGACCTACAGATATGCAAGATGGCCAGAGTCCTCAGTAGGGCTCGGGCAGAATGAGGGATGAGGCTTCTCCAGCCAGGGCTCGCTCAAGGATGTCTCTGGAAAGAAGTGACTTCAGTCATGAGACCTGCAGGCTTAGAGGAGGCTTCAAGGGAAGACCCTGGGGACCAGCGAGCTGGCAGAAGGGCAGCCAGTGCAAGAGCCCCGAGGCAGCCCCAGGGGAGGGTTTTGATGGAGCCGTGGGTCCACTCAGCTGGGGAGGAGTTCAATTCTTCTTGCTCTTCCAGGCAAGTCACGTGAGCATGAGGTAAAATGAGCGGTTGGGCTCCCTCGGGCCCCCTCTGGGTCAGACAGTCTGGTTCCAGGGTGTTCTGTGGGTCATCTGCCGCTCTTGTTTGGGCTCATTCCCATCCGGTCCGATTCACCAGTTCCTCTCAGGCTGTACCAAGGGAGCTATTTCAGAAACTCCTAAAGGCAATTCAAGCCCTGGCCATCATTTAGGGGAGGAAGAAAAGAGCCATAAGTGAGGGACTCAGTCATAAAAGCCGCCCAGCCCCAAAAGCCTGCCATGCTAAATTTAGCCACTTCACCTCGAAATGAGGTGAAATTGCAGGTTTCTGGTGGGTGGTGACACGGGGTGGCTGTGGACAGAAGTTCTGCTTCCTCTGACTGCACCTGAGGGCAGATACCCAGGACTGAGTCCAGGGTCCCCAGAGCTGGAAAAAGCAGGTCCATGTGAAGCCGCCTTCAACTGGTTTGCAGGGTCCCAGCGGTAACGGGTGCCAACCACAGCCAGGCAGCAAGGGACAGGACGAAGAAGAGGTTGCCCTGTCTGCCACCAAAGGTTTGGGAACTGTGGCTGTTGTGCCTGCTCCTCTGCCCAGGGGTCCCATGGGTCTTGGCTGCTCACCTTGTCACCTGCAGACAGCTGTCTGCTCAGGGTGGCTCAGAGCCACCCAAGGGTCCCTCTGCATAACCAGGGCCTCCCTGTTTTCAGACAGCAGCTTTGGGGGGGGGTTAATGCCAGCCACAGCAGAGGTAGTTGGATGAGCCAAAGGGTCCTCAAGGGACCCCAGTTGCCCACCTTACTTTTCGTTTTTGGTGTCCCTGTGTGTGGTTTTTGATGCAAGCATCGGGGGTTCTAGAACATTCCCTGGGGCTTGTCAGCATCTGCTCATGAATCCTGAGTTAGCCTGTCCTAGTCTGGGGAGCCCAAACCCAATCCTCCTTTTCTCTCCACTTAGGGAATTGGGGAATAGCCTTACCTGGCTGGTCAGGAGGGCTGCTGGCTGCATGGCTCAGTTGCTATGTGGCCAGGGTCCTTCCCAGCCCTGCCTCAGTTCAGGTTGCTGGTTCACGGGTGGAGGGCTCTTCAGGGCACCTGGGAGGTGAGCACAGCCCAGCTCCTGTGTAAGGCACAGTCTGGGGTTTCCTGTCAGCAAAGGTGGAGGAGCCATCTTGCTCCCAGACTGTTTCTTTTGTTTCCTGTTGTTGGTTTGAGACAGTGTCGCAGTCTGTAGCTTTGGCTTGCCTGAAGTCACAGCAATCCTTCTGCCTCAGCTTCCCAGGTGATAGAATGACAACTTCGGTTTCTTTTCTTTTTAAAGATTTATTTATTTTATGGGTATGTGTGTGCCCAAGTGCAGGCAGTAGCCCTCACAGGTCAGTGAGAAGAGGGTGTCGGGTGCCCTGAAACTGGGGTTACAGTCATTGTGAGCTGTCACGTGGGTGCTGGGAACTGAACCCAGGTCCTCTGCAAGATCAGAGGACTCTTGACTGTCGAGCCATCTCTCCAGCCCCAGCCTCAGTGTCTTTATCTAAGAGAACTTGCTTTGGGAATGGACCAAGCTGGTCCAGCCTCAGGCGGGGAGCAGGCTGTGGGCTGTGAGGCCTGTGGCATGGGGGAGTCACAGGGACAGCAGGGCTGGGGAGTGTCATCCAGCAGGCACTGGTTCTGTGGATACAGTGTCATTGGCGACTGAGGATGTGGCTCCGTGGGTAGAGTCCTTGCCCAGCATCTCTGAGGCCTCGGGCTCTGGCGCTACACCAATTGGGTGTGTATGTGATGTAATCTCAGGAGGTAGAGGCAGGAGGGTTAGCCTTAACTACATAGCAAGTCCTAGGCTAGTATGGGCTACATGAAACCCAGTTCTCCCCCTCCCAAAAGGAAGTAAAATTAATAAGGTGTCCTAGGCACAGCCACAACCTTTCATCTCCATTGCTAGCGTCCCTTTAGTTCTGAAGTGGCTGAGCTGAGCCAAGGTGACAGATGGGTGTGGCCGGAAAGGACACACGCCCCATCTAGTCCTCCATCTGCCCTTTGCCCACCTTGCCTGTTGGTCATTGTTCTAGGGGGATGCTGGGGGTAACAGGGGGTAGGCTGATGATGAACTGGGGTCTTCCGGGTACCCCAAGCCCACATAGCCACTTGAGGGAGCCTCATCTCGGACAAGGGCAAGTCCACAGTCCATCTGTGGTGACTGCAGCATCCAAGGATTCTGAGGACAAAAGGTTCTGACCCCAGCCCAGACCTAGAGACCAAGAAGGCTGCCCTGAGAGGTGTTCAGGAACAGGGTAGAACTTGCCAGGAAGCTAGCCCATGGGGCCAACTGCAGATTAAGACTCAGGTCTCTGAGCTGCTGTCCCCATCACAGGGAGATGAGTGGGGTCCTAAAGCCTCATAGTGCTGGCCGGAGGGGAGTCCCCTCAGTGACTGTCACTGGCCTATGGGGATCCCAGCCTCCCTAGCCCTCAGGGGGACAATGGCTGTCACTGCTAGAGACCAGGAGTGTTCAGCATCTGGATAGAACCCGAATGAAGGTTTTGAGGACTCCAGGGAGGCCCCCCTCCTGACTTCCTCTTTCCCTGGCCCAGTATTGGGAGAAGGTGGCAGCCACCCTGGACTGGGCTGAGGGCAGGAGCCTTGGTGGGTTGGTGACACCCAGCAGGAGGGACAGCTTAAGATGGAGTGTTCATAATTCCCACTGAAGCCAGGAAGAGGATGCCAGCAGTTCAAATGCCTCCCTGAACTGTCACAAGCCAATGGCAGGGGGCAGGGGCAGGGGCAGGGGCAGGGGTATGGGGGCTCTTTTTGGTTGGGAGGCTGTGTATATCAGGCTCTTTCCTTTCTAGGTTTCGTCTTTCTTCTTCTTCTTCTTCTTCTTCTTCTTCTTCTTCTTCTTCTTCTTCTTCTTCTTCTTCTTCTTCTTCTTCTTCTTCTTCTTCTTCTTCTTCTTCTTTTCAAGACAGGGTTTCTCTGTGGCTTTGGAGGCTGTCCTGGAACTAGCTCTTGTAGACCAGTCTGGTCTCGAACTCACAGAGATCCGCCTGCCTCTGCCTCCCGAGTGCTGGGATTAAAGGCGTGCGCCACCACCGCCCGGCTGCATAAGGGGCTTTATCTGCTGCCTTTCTCACAGGACGTCATAGTCCTCAGATTGCCTCAACTTCCCCATCTGTGTGTAGGAAACACAGTGGCCTCTGGGCAGCCAGCAGGTACTGAGCAGACACTGACTGCATGTCCCCTTCACCAGGGCAAGAAGTTGCTCCCTTGATCCATTCAGGGCTCTGGTCTCCTCAGTCAAGCACCCAGTGAGTCATTACACACACACACACACACACACACACACACACACACACACACACACTTGTGCGCGAGCATACACATGTACAGCTACACACACCCTTGTACACGGGAGACTCCCAGCACGTCTTGTTCTTGGTTCCTCTGAGAAACTCCGAGCTCATTTTACAGTTGTGACCACCAAGGCCCAGGCCCAGAGCTGAGGCTGAGGCTAGCTTTGTGCTTCAGATGCCTTCCTGTATACTGTGCCGTGCGGTGGTGCCTCAGGATAGGAGGCAGACAAGGAAGGTTTATAGGACTGCACAGGCATGCAGAGGTAAAGCACGGACCTCTGAACCCCTGACAGGGAGACTCCAAACCAAATGCAAGACCAACACCCGCAGCTTGGGAGTCGTGGACAGAGGCTGCAGCGTGCCAAGGTGTGCGAGTGAAAGAGAACCCGGGGATCCACTACAGGGGAAGGAGCCTCGGTGGGCGGAGATGTTCATAGACTGGGCGTGGGCATTTGGTTCCCTGGAATCCTTAGCCGGGCACCGTCCTGGCAAAGGAGCAAAGTATGAAAGGGCAGCAGCAGAGATTTAGGCTAGATATGGGGAAGTTTCCGACGGTCTGTGCTAGAAGATGCCAGCTCGCTGTGCTGTGCTCCCCAGGGATGTGGGGCACTTTTTCCATCTGGAGATGGTTTGGAAAAAAGAGAAGCTGGCCAGGGCTCTGTGGGCTGGCCTCATTGCAGCCTGGGAGCCGAGACAGGCAGGGAGCCCAGGTTCGAAGCCCCCATTGCTGGCTTTGTCACTGTTGCTTCAAATCCACCCAGGGCTCCCCACTACCTCTGCCCAGCTGCAAGGCCGAAGTCCTCCCTAGGCGGCCTGACTGTCTGGGGACCCATGTCTGCAGCCCCTACAGTTCTACCAGGGGTTGCAGCCCTGTTCTATCTCTGGGTTACAGCTGGTCCTCGGGTGCCAAACGGCCTTTGCCCACGCTGCTACCGTCTTGTTTGTGCACTTAGTGTGTCCAGCAGAGAGCTTGCATACAGTAGGTGCTTAGTGCTGGCTCTGCATGTGGGGGAGGGGAGAGCAGAGGGCTACTGGACTCAGCGTTAAGATGGACGGAGGCCTGGCTTTGAACCCCACAACTGCCACTTGCCGCAGGCTGCCCCACATCCCCGCTCCTATGTGGTGGAGGCAGAACCCGTGTGTGCCCTTGAAGCTGCTCAAGACTGTGTAGTCATGCTGACTCTCCTCTCCTCTCAGGTGACAGCCATGTCTGTGAGGCTACGCTTCCTGTCTCCTGGGGATGTCGGGGCTGTGGGGACCGTGGGCCGCAGCGCCTCCTTTGCTGGCTTCAGTGCACAAAGCCGGAGGGTCTCGTAAGTGTCATGGGGTTGGAGAGTGGCGGGGGGGTGGGGTGGGCACAGAGCTCAGCCAGTGACCTGGACATCACAGTTTGTGAGGAACTGTCACTGGAGGAACCTGTCATTTCCCACCAGCCTGATGTACTCGCTTCCATAGTCAACCTGCTGAGCTTATCCCCGCTTGGCAAATGAGGAAACAAGCTCAGAGAGGTAGCGCCACTACTCCAGGGTCACACAGCAAAATGTCTTCCCAGTTGGCCTTAGCCTCCTAGAGGTGGGGTATGAAGGAATGTTCTTCCTGTTTAGTAACCTAGATGATGGGGCCACCTGTCCTTCCTGTGACCTCAGGCAAGTGACTTCACCTCTCTGAGCCCAGGTTTCCTCACTTTTGAACATGGGGGGCTGTGGCTTCTGGTATGGTTGTTGTGAAGGGAGTTGACACTGGGCAGGTTGTTGGCGTCAGCCATGAGGACTTGGCCATGCCTGCCCTCCACCCAGTGCTCCCTCCTGTCCCGATGAGTCCCTTCTGCCCCATGAGCTCAGGCCCACCAGCCCAGGTTCCATAGCTGGACACCGAACAAGCCCCCAGGGCACCACCTCCCAGCTGGTAGCCTGGAAGTGCCACAGCCAAAGCCCCAAACAGCACCTGAGCAGACGGGTGGACAGGTCCCCACCAGAGTGGGCACAGAGCCTGGCTGGTTGGTTAGCTGGTCAACAGCCAATTCCCATGATGCCACACACCCATGCTTAAAGACCTCAGCGGCCCCTCAGACCCCGAGGCCACCCATGGCCTCATGACCAGCAGGCCCTGGGTTAGCTCAGCCTGTGCTCCAGCTACTCTGGCTTCTCTCTCTCCCAGGCCTTAGCACATGCTGTGTAACCCAGCTAAATATTCCTCCCTGGCCAGTTCCTGCTGTCACAGCATGTCCTGGGGAGGACCCCAGGCCCAGCCCAGTCAGGTGCCTCACACCCACCCACAGCCCCCCTGTGAGGATGCCTGCAGGTTGCCCTCTGTCCCTGGCCTGCCCCATCTGAACTCTTCCTAGAGGAGTGTACCACCAAGGCTGTGTTGCCTGACTCAGCAGGGCACCTAGAAGCCACCCTTCCTCAGCAGACATCAGTGGGGAGGGACCCTGGCCCTGCCCTGCTTAATTCTCCATCAGGGGAACAAAAGTGAACAAACAACTCAGCCATGGCTAGTGCTGTGCTGGACCGAGGACATGAGGACAGGGTGCAGAGGGGGCGTGTCTCCCGGGGGCCTGAGGGACAGGGGCTTCATTCAGCAGGACCTGATGGTGTGAGGAGCAGCAAGCAGAGAGGGAGGGGACACTGGGGAACACATCCTCAGTGTCAGGGCCAGTGAAGGCTTTACAGAACTTGTGGGTGGGAGAGAGTTTGGCAAAGACCCACGGTGACTGGTCCTAGTCACTGACTATGAACCTTGGAAAGGACAGTGGGTATCACTGTGAGGAAGACACAGTAGGCATTGCATAAATGCTGCTGGGAGAGCACATGAAAACCAGAGGAAACCAATGCTGTTTCTCAGCTTGGCCATCTCCACGCTGCCTCTGCCCGGGGCCCCTTGAATCTGACTCCGGGGTCTGTGTGTAGAGCTGGCCAAGGGACGCACAGCCTGGGTCCATTTTGATGAGTTCACTGAGACACAGAGGGCCCTGTGTGGTTCAGGAGGAGAGGAGAGGCTACTGCCCACCACAAGGCATCGACAAGGTGCTCTTCATGGCCATCTGGTGACAATCACATGTCACACTCCCATCCTCAGAACACCCCATATCCATGGGAAGTGTCCCCTCAAGCCCCATCAGGACCTCTGTCCAAAAGTCCCAAGGGATCCCCACCGCTGCTGCCCTGGAGTGCTGGAAGGTGGGGGTGATTCCATCCTGTTATGATACCTGGGCTCACAATAGCTGCAGTGTCCGGGTGTGAACTAGAGAAGCGAGCTCTGATGCTGTGAGGGCCTGGGTCCCAGGGCTGATTGGACCTGAACTTCTGAGGTCCTAAGTAGCCACCATCCAGTCTCAGACTGGGCTGTTTAAGTCACCTGTTTAAGACGCATAAGGTTGACCATGGCAATAGTGAAGAGGCATAGCTGTTTTTTTTTTTTTTTTTTTTTTTTTTTTTTTTTTTAGAATTTTAAAAAATATGTACCAGTGTTTTGCCTGCAAGTGCGTGTCTATGTGTGTGTGAGGGGGGGGCCACATGCATGCAATACACATGGGGGCCAGAAGAGGGCGCTGAATCCCCTGGAACTGGAGTTACAGAAGCTTAAGAGCCCCTGTGTAACAGTTGTTGGGAATCCAACCCAGGTTTTCTGTAACCAGTGCTCTTAACTGCTGAGTGGTAACTCAGCACCTTCATGGTTGTTGGCTCCTCCTCCTCCTCTCCTCCTCCTCCCTCCCTCCTCCCTCCTCCCTCCTCTCTCTCTCTCTCTCTCTCTCTCTTTTGAGACAGGGTTTCTCTGTGTAGACCTGACTGTCCTAGAACTTCCTCTGTAGACCAGGCTGGTCTCGAACTCACAGAGATCCACCTGTCTCTGCCTCCCAAGTGCTGGGATTTAAGGTGTGCACCAGCACCACAGGGCCTGCATGGTTGTTTTAACTTCCTTTCTCTGTCCATCTCCCTGGTGTCTGACACCGGTTTGACCTGGACTGGGCTGCAGGCCTCACCTCTGTCCCTGATTCTCAGATTTCTCACCAGGCAGAGACATAACTACAGAGGTGAGGGACCACATCAGGGTGAGTTAGGCAAAATGACCCATGACCTGGACAGCCTAGCAGGACTCCACTCACGGTGGGACACACCTCTGCGTTGCACCCTGCCCCACCCCAGCTCTTTGACAAGCTAAGGCTTTCTACCCCACAGATACAGAATTCACTCGGGGGAAGTTATCTGATAGAATTTAGTACTAAGGTGTGAATGGTTGCTATAAGAAAGTCATTTCCCTTTTCCAGGCTCTGTGAGAGGAGAGCTGCATCAGGTGCCCACAGTGACCCAGTAGTTTCCACCAACAGGCACAGCAACAGCTTGGCGGCCAGGCTGTCCTCCCCGGGGCTGTCGGGCAGGTGCCTCTGAAGCCAGGAGTTGGGTGGGGTCATCAAACTTGGTTTTAAACCACTCCTGGTGTCAGGCTCAAAGGCCCATGGAGCGAAGGTGGAACCATTTGTCTGAGGCACACAAGCCGAGTCTCAGCGTGGTAAAGCTGTCACTGTCCTCCACCACAGGTCACTGGGCACAGGACCCTGGCCAGCCTGGTTGATGGGCATGCAGTCAGGAGTCTATGTGGTCAGTCCAGGGGCTGCCCTGCCTGGAGGCTGGGGCAGGTTCCACATGTGACCAGACCCTGCCCAGGCACAGTCATGACAGGCAGAGGCTGCTTGATTGCTTGTGAGCACCGGGCACTAGGCTGCACGTGCCTAGAAGCCTGTCTGGCAGGCCTGGGGCTGTTTAATATTTACTGAGTCCTCCTGGAGCTGGTGACACATCCACCCCCAGAGGCTGTTCCCAGCCCTGTGACACCAGCCAGCCATGCAGCATGTAGCCTCATTTCAGCATCCAGGTTGCGCTGTGCCAGCCCTCAGAGCCATTGTCCTCAGAGGGTCAGAGACAACGCTGGGCTTGGAACCTCAAGAGCCCAAGGGAGAGGGAAGGGGTGGGCTGGCCGAAGGGCACACCTTCGGGGACTGTGGACCTCTGAAGTGAGCTGCAGCTCCACCCAGAGCCACCTGCTGCCTCACTGCTCTCTGGCTGCCTGGACCCTCATCTGTAGAAACCCACTTGTCCCCTTGTCTGCAGTGTGGCCTGTCTGTGCCTGAGATGGCAACTCTGTGGAGGGCCCGGTCCAAGAGGTGGGTGATGTGGCCTTGGGGAGGAGGAAGGGAGGGGGAGGAGGAAGGAGAGGGGTTTCCAAAAGTCACTCGACCACAGTCTGTGAATGTCAGCACCAGAGACAAAGCAAGGGTGGCATAGCCTCTCCTAGCCACTGCTAGGGGAGCTGTCCCCTCCCTGCCTAGTTTGCTTTTCTCTTTTCTCCTCAGCATCAGGCCCTATCAGATAGGCTCGCTCCAAACTTATCTCTTCAACTTTGGCACACATGTGGTACACTGCTTGGAGTTCTTTGTATTTATCAGCCTGTAGAGCCCTCCCGGCAGCCTTGGACCCCATTTCACAGAGAGACAACCGAAACCCAGAGGAATTCCATTACTTACCTAGGGCCACACAGCTTGGTTGTGGGAGAGCCAGATCCTGACCACACCCCTGGCCTATATCTTTCAGGGTGAGCGTTTGTTTATCTTGTTACAGCTCTGTCCTGTCCTAGCCCCTGGAATGGTGGTCACTGTCTAGCAAATGCCTGCTGAGTGACAGCCGTGACACATTGCAGGGCAGTGTTCTTACTTCTGTTCTAGGAAATGGAGGCTGAGTGGGTTAAGTGCCCAGAGCTGTGGGGATGGGGTTTGGACACCGGGGCTGAGTTCAGGCACAGGCCCCGGTGGATTGGTATGTGCTGGGTTGCCAGCTTCAGGGACTCCGGGCGTAGGTTGGTCCCAAAGCAGGGTGACAAGCAGGCTTGAATAAGCTGCATGTCTGTGTTGTGTCTCCCACATGTGGAATGCTCAGCATCTCACCTAGCCAGAACTAGCCTAGTAGCTTTTCTCAGGGCTGAGGAAAGAGCAGAGCCATGGCCCCGTGCCCCACCCCTGCTTGGCTCACTAGTCCACACTCCTCTGCCTCCAGCTGGAGACTGTGACCCTCAGGGAGATCCAGACCACCAGGGGCTGATCAGTGAGCTCCTATTGGATGAACAAGCTCTGAGCTCCTGGTTTCTAAAAGTGCATTTGAGATACTGAGGCAGGAGGACTGCTTGCTGTGAGCCTGAGGCCAGCCTGGGTGACAGAGTGAGACCCTGTCTAAGAAAGAAAGAACAATGAACAAATGCTCAAGGAAGACCCCCTAGAGAGGCCGTGCCTTCACTGCATGGGTGACTCCCAAAAGCCCAGAGCCAGTGAGCCCCAGAGGCAGAAGGCCATATGTATGCACTTCTAAGACATGAACCCAACTGTTTATTTTACAGTTATGCGGATGGGCTCTCATGGGGCTGGGGCTGGCCTTGAACTCATGTTGCTAATGACTCCCTTGGACTCCCTAGCTTCCTGCCTCTACCTCCCCATGCTGGGATTAGAGGCTGTACCCAGACCTGGCTGTACCTTTCCTAAGCCAGGGTAGGCCTCCTAAGTCCCGGTGTTGCACTCTGACTGACCAGTCTGTAGTGAGTGACCACCCTGTACTCCACACCTGGCACCCTGTGCCCTGTGCCCCCACCTCCTGCTGGGTCCTCCTGTTCCTGGAGCAGGGTTTGGAACGTGGCCCTTCCACCCACGTGTCTCTGTCCTCCAGTCCCTATGGCCGTAGCCTTCCCTGCTTCAGTGTGGCACACTGTTAGCTGAGAGCATCTATTACCCAGGCTGCCAGTGCAGGAAAGCCTCAGAAGAGATGCAGTTGTTCCCATCAGCTCATAGCACCTACTATGTCACATGTGATTGGCCCACATGTGACAGTCACAGAACTGGGGTCTCAGCTTCCCTGCTTTACAGATGACAAAACAGAGGCTTGGGTGTGTGCTAGCACCCACGGAAGCTGTTTTGACTAAAGGCAGAAACTTAAATAAGCTGTAACTTCTCAGACATCCACGGCCATGAGTGATGGGTCTTGAATGGGGGGTCTTCCCTGCCAGGCTGCCCAGGACCATGCTTCTCTGCCCTCACGTTGCTCAGCCAATGGCTGCTCCCTGTCTTTAGCATGAAGGAAGGCTCCTGCTTCCTGGAGTGGATGGAGTTGTCCAGATGGGCTAGTGGCTTCCCTCTGAGAACCGCTTTTTTCTTTTAAATTTTATTTACTTATATATTTTTATGTATGGTTGCTCTGCATGGATATCTGCAGGCCAGAAGAGGGCACCAGATCTCATAACGGATGGTCGTGAGCCACCATGTGGTTGCTGGGAATTGAACTCGGGACCTCTGGAAGAGCAGCCAGTGCTCTTAACCACTGAGTATATCTCTCCAGCCCTGAGAACCAACTTTGTGGTGGTTCCAGACATGGTTGTATCAGGTTTCTTCTAAGACTGTAGCCCCGAAGTTGCCACAGTGAAAACCACCAGGAAAAGTCTGAGGAGGGCTGAAAGTGAAGCTCAAGGCTGCGTGCCTAGTCCTCCAGCCTCTGGAGGAGCACGTGCACACGCATGCGTGCAGACAGACACTCTAAGCCACTGTCCTGGCAGATTTTGTCGCTGTCATGACAGATACTGATAAAAAGCAATTTAGGGAAGAGAAGGCTATTCAGCTCACAGCCCCAGGTCACAGGAGGGAAGTCAAGGCAGGAAGCCGCAGCAGCTGGTCACATGACTTTCTAGTCAAGAGCAGAGAGAAAGGAATGTGCACATGTTGACTGCTAAGCCTTCCCCACTCTTCCACAGTCCAGGGCCCAAACCTAGGGAATGGTGCCGCCCACTTTCAGGCTGTCTCTGCCCACATCAGTGAAGGCCACCAAGGCAACATGCCCGCTGACCAACCTGGTCTGGACAAGCCCTCACTGAGGCTCAGCTCCCTGGTGGTCATCCATGACATCACCTTGACAGTTACAACCGATCATCCCTGTTACTTTCTCTAAAATCCACAAGTGAAAAAGCAGACCTGGGGGCTGTCCCTGCGGAGGGGCCACGGAGAGGTGGGAGCTGAGCAGCCAGCTGCATCCTGCCGGAGCCCTGGGGCTGGGATTCAGTTCTCTCAGGGCTGCTTTTCGTAACCCTCCCTGGAAGCTCTTCCTCACTTCCTTCTTTCTCTTCCTCCTCCTCCTCCTTCTCTTCCTCCTCTTCTTCCTTTGATAGTATTTCTCTGTGTAATAGCCTGGCTGTCCCAGAATTCACTTTGTAGACCAGGCTGGCCTCGAACTCACAGAGATCCACCTGCCTCTGCTTCCTAAGCCCTGGGATTAAAGGCGTGCGCCACCACTGCTCAGCAGGAGCTTGTTTCTGATTCTAAGGTTTGTAACTGTCCTCTTCATCTTCAAACCCAAGCCTCCCATTTTCCAGATGGGGAAACTGAGGCTCCAAGAACCTCAGCTCTCTGAAGAGCACACAGTTTGGAGGTCTTGGAAGAGGAACCCAGCGAGCTGTCCTGACTCTCTGTCCCCTCCCACAGAAAGTCCATCAACAGAAACTCTGTGAGGTCACGGCTGCCGGCCAAGCCCTCCAAGGCTTATGGGACACTGCGCAAGGGCTCCCTCTGTCTGGACCCCCGGCCACAGCAGGTGAAGAAGATCTTTGATGCTTTGAAGAGAGGCCTCAGGTGAGTGGGGAGAGACAGACAGACAGACAGACAGCAGTACTCAGAAGCACGTCAGTGGTGTAGGCGGAAAAGTCAGACATGGTCCTAAAGAGACTGCAAGGGGCTACTTAGCCACAGCACAGCCACACGGCAGGAAGTAAGTCTCTTGGGGCTAATGGGAAGGCCAGAGGCCTCCAACTTCAGGGACCCTCGGACAAGAGAAGCAGGGACACAGCATGGCATCAGAGGGGCAAGGGGGCAGTGCTACAGGGCCATGTGAGCTGTGGGCCTTCGCTGTTCGTGTTGAGCGAGCTGGGAGCCACGGAAGGCCCTGTGGTTCTGTGGTGAGGGAGGAGGCACCACACTTTCGGGCCTGGGCCTCAAGCCCCACCCTCTGAGCTGGTGCTGGACTTGTTGCATGTGGTGGTGGGGGCAGTGAGAAGAAGACAGGATAGGTTTGGGTCACACTGGGAAGGATGTGGGGTGTCAGGCGTGGGAAGGAGAGAGAAGAGAGGTGGATCCAGAGACAACAGCAGGAGAGATTTGTCTTTATTCTGAGCAGCGGCAGACGGCACTGTGCTCCAGCCTGTGAGTGCTGAGTGTGGCCTGAAGGGGGCGCTGGTGTCCCAGCTAAGAGAGCCGCACAGGCCAAGTTAGAAGGGAAACCAAGAATCCCCTCTGGGTCCCTCCTCTGTTGGGACAGCTGATGTCACTGTCAGTCAGTAAACTGACCTTGATAAGATAAACAGGGTGGGGGTAGGGGTGAGGGTAGGGGGGTTCCATGCCATGGACGTGGCAGGAACAGTCACAGCTGGAGGGACATACCTTGGCCCCACAAGAGAATGGCCTCTGGAGGCGTTTTCCACACACGGTGGCACCTAAATCCCCAAATGTCAGAGCGGAGGGGCACACCCCCTTCTCCACCCTCTCTAGAGACCACCCTGACCCAGGAGAATGGAGGATAGTCCATGCCATGCAAGGAGCGGTTTTCAAATCTCTCCTTCTAACTTAGATAATGCTCTCAGAGTAGGAGAGGTTAAGGCTCGGAGAAGGTGCTAGAAGGCCCTGCTTGGGCTGTAGGCCCTGCTGAGACAGGTGTGTGCCCTTAGTCTCGAGGCCTTCAGGAGGGAAGGAACCTTGAGAGGGGTTGGCCTGGCTCCCTGCTTCCTGTTACCCAACCAGGACATCCCAAACCCCCGAGCACCCTCCCTTCTTATCTGGAGCAGGGAGGAGGGGCAGAGCCCAGCCAATATGGTCAGACAGACACCTGCCCTGAATGAGCACACTGTAGGAGTGAGCCCAGCCCTGGGTTGTCACTCGAAGGGACTTTCCCTTCCCCAATGCCACTCTCACCCTCAGCTGCAGGCTCACATGGTCTCATTTTGCTCCCTGTCACCCTTCTACGTGTTCTCACAGTCTCCCCCACCCATCCACCGTGCCCTCTCCAGCTCAGGCCTCCCCTAGCCAGTTTCTTGCTGCCTGCAAGGATCTGCGTGTGGCCTGCCATCTTCACAATGTGCCTAGTAATGGTTAGACTGATTTATGGGGTTCTGGGGGACAGAGGGACCTCCCCCTCAAGCAGAGAGCTGGCCAGCCCTTATGCTGGGACGGTAGCTGGCCAGCTGTCCTGCTCCTCCTATCTGCTCAGATCACGCCCTCCCCATTCCCCACCGCTGTCTACCTTAGGGAACACCTGTGTGAGCAGCAGGCTGAGCTGGATTACCTGTGCGGACGCCACACAGACTCTCAGAGGAGCTCCAGGCTGGTGAGTGGCCAGGATGAAGATAGAGCGGCTCATAGCAGCCAAAAGACAGGGGTCTCTATCCCAGGCCCGTAGTATTTGCAGTGAACTTTCCCCTCGGGGTTCTGGGAGGAGCTGTCAGACAGGCAACTGCAGAGGTGTGCGTGTGTGCGTGCGTGCGTGTATGTGTGTGTGTGTATGTGTGTGACGGCCCCATGCCTCAGGGCTTGGCATCAGACATCAGAGCCGGGCAGTTTATGTGACTCAGCAAAGTGGCCATTTCTGTGTGTCACGGACCCTGCTCCTGCCTCAAAGTGAGCCTGCATGTCATGGCGTCCAGGGTGATAGTTTTCTGCCCACCACTGTGTCTGGGCTTCAGTCTCATCCTGTAGAACTGTGTGGAATTTCTTGGGAAGACGAGTCCCCCACATCAGGCTCGAGCCCCTTTCCTCCCCGCTGCACGGACTTCCTGAGAGATTCTCACTTCTCTGGTATCTGTTGTTTCAATAGTTGATAGACAGATTGAAAGACACACCTTAGACTGTCTTCATTTCTACAAAGCAGATTATGTCACCTGCTGCTGCCTGGGGGAAACGTCACCCAGCCCATCTTGGTCACATGCCAGGAGCAAAGCTGGCATGTCTTGTCATAAACCCCGGGCTTTTCGTCACAAGCTGTGTGCCCATGTCTCTCCTCCATATACAGCCTTACAGAGGGTCTTCAGTATGGGGTTGGGAGAACGGGAGGAAACGGTGGATTGTCTATCAAAGTCACCCAGACCCCTCTGGGTCCCAGCTCCCACTGACTCGGAAGACTTGGGTGTCAGCAGGGTGGCAGGCCCCAACCTCCTATGGGCGTCAGCCACATGGAAGACAGGGCCTGGTGAGCTTGGAGCCTCCCTCTGTAGGCGACTCGAGGCAACTCAGTGATGGCCAGAGTAGAGGGAGAGGAAAGGTGCATCTAAGATTCCCCGCATTCCTAGTACCACCTCCCCCCAGGGAGTGCCACTGTTCCCACAGCCTGCCCCTTCCCTGGGGTCTACAAGTCTCTCTTGGGCAGACAATGTATAAAGAGGCCTGTCTCAGCAGTCCCACTGCCTGATGCTAAGTGACACTGGTGTTGAGGAAGGAGAAGGTCCCCACAACGAGGACAGATTGTCTGGGCCCCACAGGGAGGCTTTTATGGTCTCTAAGAAGCCTGAGTCAGAGCACCTCTTCAAAATTGCAGCTCCTTCCTAGCTCTTGGTCTCAATTTTCTAAAAGATGTACTTATTTACTGTGTATGTAGTGTTCTGTCTGCAAGTCAGAAGGGGACACCACATCTTGTGACAGTCAGTTGTGAGCCACCATGTGGTTGAACTCAGGTCCTCTGGAAGAGCAGTCAGTGCTCTTAACCACTAAGCCATCTCTCCAGCCTCACATTATTTTTTTAAATGTTACTTTTATTTATTTATCAGTGTGAGGGAGGGGAGAAAGAGCAGGGATGCACTGTCCCAGTGCCCCTGTGCAGTCAGAGGACAACTGCGGGGCCCAGATGTCGAACTCAGGTCTCCAGGCTTGGCAGCAGGCTCCTTTGCCCATGAGCTGGCCCAGTGTTTCGTTTCTAAGCTGAAGTTTGACTTTTATGATCTTGCAGTCAGTCCCTCATTCTCTCCTTGTCGTGACAAAATTCCTGGCACAAACAACATAAGAGAAGCATTGGTTTTGGCTCAAGACATGACATCAGGAGGGTCAGACAGCCCACTGTGTCCACAGTCAGGAGGCAGAGGGATGGAAGTTGCTGTTTAGCTGGCTGTTTCCTTGCCATGTAGCCCAGGGCCCCAGCCTCTGGGCCGCTGCTATCACTCTCATCTAGGGTGGGTCTCCCCACTTCAACTACCCAGTCTTAGAAACTCCCTCCCGTCCGGAGGTGACTTGTCTTCAAGGCGATTCTAGACACAGGCTGTCAAGCTGACTGTCAGTATTGACCATTACAGTGACTGGTGCCTATTTACGTGGGAAGAAAGGGAGGCTCAGAGAGGTTGAATAACTTGCCTGGGGCACACAGGAAAACAGTGTCAGACCTAGAATTGGCTTGCCCACAACACACACATATGATTCCTTTTCCCTCTGGGTGTCCATGGCCACCAGCAAGGTGGGCTGCAGGCACTGGCGACTGTCCTTGAAGCTGCGGTGTCAGTAACGAGGGCTCTCTGGGATTCTGACGCCCTTCCTCTCTCTGCAGGCTTTCTACTATGACCTGGACAAGGTGAGCCCCTGTCCCTGTGTGGTCTCCAGGGTGGGTAAGACTGTCTGAGGTGGCCTTTCATCCAAGTTGCCCTTGGGCAGAACACTTGGGCTTCCTCTCATGTTACAAGCAGGAAAAAAGGCCCGATGTGAACCTCTATGAGATCGGAGCCCAGTGCCCTGATCCTGGGGAGGGGGTGGGGTGGTGGGAGCCTGGCCGCTTCTAAAGCAGCTTTTCTTTTTCTGGGAGAAGCAAACACGCTTGGTAGAGAGGCACATCCGGAAGGTGGAGTTCCACATCAGTAAGGTGGGTGTCTTGGGCATCACGGGGTGCCTTGGGGGGTGTCAAGGGGATTAACGGGACATCACATAGGTACCACAGGCAGTGATGCGGGTATCTCTGTGGGTCAGGGAGAGCCATGTGGTGTCACTGGACATCGTGCGGGTGAGACAGGGCACTGTGGGGGTGTCATGAGGAGGGAGCGGGTGTCAGGCTGGGTGGTCACTGGTAGCTACAGAGAGGTGGGGTGGACAGTGACTGACAACAGGGGCTTTTAGTCCTGGGGTGGGGCTTGTCACTGGTCACTGGTCAGCACAGAGGGCTTCCTGCTTGGTCTTGGAACACTCTAACTGTCCCTATGTAGACAGGAAAGTAGAGGCTCAACCCACAGGGCTGTGCCCACAGTCCCCTAGCAAGTCCCTTAGGCTTGCCTTCTCCTCCTCCTCCGTCTTCCTTCTTCTTCTGGAGATAGGGACTCACTATGTAGCCCTGGCTGTCCTGGAACTCACAACATAGACCAGGCTGGACTTGAACTCACAGCCTGCCTGCCTCTGTTTCCAAAGTACTGGGATTAAAGCCATGCGCCAACATTCTTACTTTCCTTTAGGCTTTTCTTTTCTTTCTCCCCCAGTTTCTCTGTATAACAGCTCTGCCTGGAACTCACTTTGTAAACTAGGCTGGCATCCAACTCAGAGATGCGCCTGCTTCTGCCTCCCGAGTGCTGGGATTAAAGGTGTGCACCACCACACTCAGCTCCTTTGGGCTTTCTTACGGTCAGTTTGCAAACACTTTCATGAGCTCACCTTCCTCTCCAGACCTACAGGGTGGGTAGCTGTCATAGCTCACTTTCCATTCCACAGCTGGGACTCAGGCTGGTGGGTGACATAGTCACTGGTGTCTACTGTGCGGAGTGTGTGAGTGATTCTAGGTGCTGGGGTGCTAGGTGGTGGCTAAGGGCCATGAGTACCACAGGGCGAGGCTAGGTTAGGGACGGTTCTTGGAAGAACAGATGGTGGGCAGGGGCTGTCCCTTGGTGTGGCCCTCAGCCTGCGTGTCTGCTGCAGGTGGATGAGCTCTACGAAGGCTATTGTATCCAGTGGCGTCTGCGGGATGGTGCATCCAACATGCAGCGTGCCTTCAGCAATGGCACCCAGAGCCGTGCCTCCCGGGAGAGCCTGCAAGAGCTGGGCCGCAGCCTACAGGAGTGCATGGAGGTGGGCCAGCCCCAAGGCCTCTGTCCCAGCCCCTGCTCTGGGCTCCCGGGGAGGGGCTGGGGCTGGCAAGTGACCGATCCACTCATGGACCTTGCAGGACATGTGTCTCATAGAGGGGGCCTTGGAAGTTCATCTGGGCGAGTTCCATGTCAAGATGAAAGGTGAGCACCAAGCCAGGCTGGGCTTGGTATTGCTTCTTCTTAGCTGCCAGGAGAGCCTGCTGAGGGTGGGCAGTGCGGGCCAGAGTAACAGCGTCTGGACACCCAGCCCCGACTGTTCACCCTGAGACAGGAGGTGGGCTCATTGCCCTCTCAGGCATGCTACGACCCCTCCACTCTCTTGACCATAGAAACCTCCAGTCTTTCTCATGTTGCCAGGCACACCCCTGTACCCTGGGGTCCCCATGGTCCCTGGGCAGGGGTGGAGAGGAGACTAGTCCATTTCTGTGTTCCAGGCTTGGTGGGCTATGCACGCCTCTGCCCCGGAGACCAGTATGAGGTACAGCCAGGAAGGTCCTGGGAGGCCCCTGGGCAGGCCGTGAGGGGATCTCCCTGGGGCTGCCTCTGCACCTCTTTCTGTATCTCACTTACAGGTGCTCATGCGCCTGGGCCGTCAGCGATGGCGGCTGAAGGGCCGGATAGAGCCAGACGACAGCCAGACCTGGGATGAAGAGGAGAAGGCCTTTGTACCCACGGTGCATGAGAACCTGGAGATCAAGGTGGGGCAGGGCCCAGGGTGGGACCTGGCGCCTGGGTGCTAGGCTCAGATGCCACCGTCCTGTCCCTCATGTCCAGGTGACTGAGCTTCGAGGCCTGAGCTCAATGGTGGTGGGTGCTGTGACATGCGACATCGCCGACTTCTTCACAGCTCGGCCCCAGCTTGTGGTGGTGGACATCACTGAGTTGGGCACCATCAAGCTGCAGCTGGAACTTCTGTGGAAGTAAGTGGTTGCTGTGCCAGCCCTGCCCTCACCAAGGCCACCCCAGCTCCTGGTGCAGGGGAGCCAAGTGTCCCTGGCTGCTCCCCAGGGGTCTGATGCCCTCCAGACCTGCTCCTGCAGAGCCATCTCTGTCCTTACCAGGCTTGTCTGGCCTTTAGAGTAGCCCTGTCCCCTCCTCCCCACGCCTCCTGTGGCCTTGAATTCCACTCTCCCTTTTGGACACACGGCAGCGCCCGTTGAGCCAGGGCCCTTCCTAGGCATGTTTTCTTCTTAGTTCCTTAGGGGAACTCCCCTCTGCAGGCCTCCGCGTCACCATCTCCTGTTGTTGGCTGTCCCCTGTTCCTTCCAGTACAGGACTGAACTGTCACCTGAAAGTCCTCCTCTAGCTGCAGACCTGTGAGGTCCAGGCTCAGAACAGCCAGTGTTGGATTTGAGGCTTTTTCCTGTACTACCTTCAGGAACCCGTGGTTTCTAGAGTTTTTGTTGTCAGCACCTTGCATTTTCAGGGTGCCCCCGCCCTGTCCCCAGAGCGGTGTCGCAGGATAGGGAAGAGCTGAGAACATAGTCCAACCCAGTCACCTAGGGTCCCCTTACGTGCATGCTGCAACCCTACACCAGTCACTCTTTAAGTCCCTGAGACCTGCTGGTCACAGGTGCCCTTAGAGAGTGGAGTGGGGGGTACTGCAGGCCTCTGAGCTCCAGGACCTCATGGTGGGTTTGGTGCTTGCCTTAGCTGACAGCCATGCTGCCTCCTGGCGTCTACCCTGAGCCTCGCCCACTATGCTATAAATGTAGCATGAATATCGCTTCTAGCTGACTTGAAGGCTTTGGGATGAGAGAAAGGTGGGGTGAATTCAGTTCTGGCCCTGCTTATTGGAAGGGACATTTGTCCAAGCAAATTCCCTGTCTCAGAGCCATCATTTCATTCCACGTAAATAGCCTAGCCACTCACCGGCCAATAGGGGTTGTGAGATGATAGCAGAGCTCTTACAGACAAAGGTTACTTTCTGAGTCCCTATGGTCTCTGCTCTCCTCTGTAGCCCCTTGGACTCTGAGTGCAGGCTGGTGTCACCCAGCCCCACTGGCAGGTTCTCCATGGGGAGCAGGAAGGGCTCCCTGTACACCTGGACACCACCCAGCACCCCCAGCTTCCGGGACAAATACTATCTGGTAAGCCAGTCTGTTCCCAGTAGGGGCAGATGCTCTGGGACTGGGCAGTGACGGATGAGGCCTGCTTGGGGCTCAGTCTTTGGGGCTGGAGGGCTGGAGGGCGCAATCTTTTGCTGCTTGAGGCCATGGGAATTGGGTTGGGTCTAGACCTGCTCTGTGTGTGTGTGTGTGTGTGTGTGTGTGTGTGTGTGTGTGTGTGTGTATGTGTGTGTGTGTGTATGTGTGTGTGTGTGTGTGTGTATGTGTGTGTGTATGTATGTGTGTGTGTGTGTGTGTGTGTGTGTGTGTGTGTGTGTGTGTGTGTGTGTGTGTGTGTGTGTGTGTGTGTGTGATCCTTTGCCCAGACATGGCCTTGGCCTCACCTTGCTGGGGAGACTTATTTAGAGCTTCCAGGAGTGTGATCTGGAGCTTCGTACAAGAAAGCAATCTTCTCCCCATGACCTCCAGGGCCAAGGATCCCTCGGAGGCAGGGCCACCGCCCTTTCCTTTCTGGGGGGTACTGAGAGATGTACACACAGGCACCCTCAGCATTTCTCTTGGTGTTGTCCTTGAGATGGTCCCTCACTTACAGGGACCATTCTTAACCACCACTACCACCACCCCCGCCCCTTGCGCCCATACACACTGCTCCACACGTAACTGTGTGTTTACTCCACATTCAGTGTTGAGCTGTGCCTGTCAATTCTCAGCGAGAACATCTCTCCCAAGCTTGCACCCATCCAGAGTCCTAGGCCCCGGGGCTTGTCCCCTTTTAGGTGTGGACATCAGCACAGGCGGGGAGACACAGGACATCTCTCCAACACAGAACCTGGACACAGAGACCAGAGCATGGGAAGGGGACCACTGGGGCACTTGGGGTGTCCAGGGATGTGCTCCCAGAGAAGTGTTATCTGAGTTGGGACCCTCGGTGTTTAGGGCATGTTACAGTGTAGTTCAAGGCAGAGAGCATGGCTAAGACGAAACAATGACGTCGAGGTTTCGGGGAGAGTTTGAGGACCACGGGCATCAGCGGCTCCTGATGACAGATTGCCATCACCCTGAGCACCTGGCACACAGGGGTCTCAGCTCAGTCCCCGGGTGGCTGCTGAGGTTGCTCCTGCATCCCCTCCCAGTCTGTCCTCCAGCAGCCAGCGCAGCAGGCCTTGCTGCTAGGTGGGCCCAGGGCCACCTCCATCCTCGGCTACCTGTCTGACAGTGAGCTCCAGGGTCCCTGCCTGCGAAGCCGGAGCCAAGAGCTACTGGAGATGGACTCCTTCAGCTCTGAGGACCCCAGAGACACCGAGACCAGCACTTCGGCATCCACCTCAGATGTGGGGTTCCTGCCCATGCCTGTGGGACCCACGGCTTCCATAGACAAGGGGACCAGGGAGGAGCCCCCACCCCTGGGCCTGCTGCCAGGCCTGGCTCACCCGGCTGGGGGTGTGCTTGTAGAACAGCCTGGCTGGAGGGACTTGGGAGGAGAGAGGCTGGCCCTGCTGCAAGATGCCCCCATCCACAGTCCCATGGTGCCACGGAGCCAGAAGGGCCAGGAGGAGGAAGATGTGGGGGACGGAGTGGAGAGGCCTGTGCAGGAGGTCCTGGATCTGCTGCGATCTGCCAACCCCACACAGCCCCAGCTCCGGGAACTGGAGTACCAAGTCCTCGGCCTCAGGGACCGGCTGAAGGTATGCCCACCCTGTGCTGGACAGCAGTACCACTTTGCAGCCAGCCTGAGGCCTGGGAGCAGGTGCAGGGCCCAGCCAGTCCATGTGAGCGTCCCAGCCTCACCCCTATGTGACCTGGGTGGGCAGAGCCTTTCTTGTCCTCAGTCTCCTCACTTTTCAAGGTCCAGGAGGAAACTACCAAGGGGAGGCCGGAGCGCACAGTGAGTAATTCGGTCCTCGTCCAGCCAGAACCTGGCTTCACTGAGAATCTTCTGATATGGGTGGGTGCTCAGGGCTGTAATTTAGGCTTAAGAACTTTGGGCCGGACAGAGCTGAACTCACGGAAGGCCCTGCAGCTACCTGACACCCTCATCTGTACGGCCACCCAGAACCTTCATCCACCACCCAGCCAGAGGACGTTCTCCGGCCACCTGCAGGAGCTCTCAGAGCTGCTGGCCTGGACGGATGGCTTTGTTTCCATTTTTAAATACACAAAATGAAATGCAGACCTCACACACTAACTTCTATAGGTGTTGAAGAGCCCACTCTTGGGTATGACACATTTTTGCTCAGAACTATCCAACACAGACCTCTCTTCCAAAATTCTCTCTTATTATTATGTTGTTTTGTTTTGTTCATTCTCAAGCTGGATCTCACAACATCAGCACAGCTGAAACGCCACTTCCCATGGTCTACATAGCTCTTAAAACAATCTACCTTGCCCGTCTACCACCTTAAAAAGGCCCTGCCCGCTGTTCCAGGAATGAGAATTTGAGGAAGAATGCCACCTTTATCTGTACTGTCCCAGTGTTTATGTGTGAAACAGTCTGTTGCAGTCACACAGCTTCTGACACACTCCTGTATTTTGGAAAATCACAGGCACTCTGTATGACCCTGAATTAGCACAGCCATTCAAAAAACACCAATGAGACACTTCTCTTTTCTGGAAAACAGCCAAGGACAATAAAAACAGTGACAGGTCCCACCTTCAGCTTGGATTCGAAAGGCAGGTCACCACAGAGCACTCCTAGACTGCACTTCTAGAGAAATGGTCTTGTCTTGCTAAGAGGCCCAGGCTGGCCTTGAACTCCAGATCCCCCTGCTTCAGCCTCCAGAGGCTGGAAGGACAGGTGCGTGCCACCACGCCTGGCTAACTTACACACATTTATTACTATTTATTTATGTAGTATTTGCGTGTACATACATACATGTCAGGTGCTCTTTTTTTATTTTTTGGTTTTTTGAGACAGGGTTTCTCTGTGGCTTTGGAGGCTGTCCTGGAACTAGCTCTTGTAGACCAGGCTGGTCTCGAACTCACAGAGATCCGCCTGCCTCTGCCTCCCGAGTGCTGGGATTAAAGGCATGAGCCACCACCTCTCTTGAGGCCAGGTGAGGGCATCAGATCCCCTGGTGCTGGGTTTACAGATGGTTGTAAGACAACATGTATGTACTGGGAATTGAACCCAGGTCCTCTGCAAGAACAGCCAGTGCTTTTAACCACTGCAATGTCTCTCCAGCCTCACACACATATATAGATGCATGTGTATATAGACACACACACACACACACACACACACACACACACACACACACACTTGATCCTCTCCCTCATTCTCCTGAAACTCATTTGCTTTTGAAGACTCTTTTGTGTGCAGCCCCGGGAAGGATGCACAAGCTCTGGGGCTGTCATTTTCTGAGAGAAAAAAATCCAAGTCGCCCAGTGTGCGCAGTTGGGGCTGAGGGCAAGTGTATGGCTGCACTGCAACTGCCATCCTTTCCCCAGTCCCCGTCACACGCTCGGCCACCTGTGCCATTTGTCAGGACTTTTGCTGTGTGGATGGCCCCATGTGTAGGGCTGTTTGTGGGCTCACAGTCCCAAGCACAAGCCCTGGCCTGTCTGGTGTTAAAAATCCAAGAGAGCGTTAGATGGGTTTCCTTCAGGTGGGAGGTGCAGAGCGCCGGCAGGAGCCCAAGGGTAATGCCACAGCACCACCTATTAAACAAGCTGTCGTTAGGGCTGGGAGACCACTCACTCGGTAGTGTACTTGCTGTGCAAACATGAGGCCCTGAATTCACCCCCCAGACCCACATAAAGAAAAGGCAGGCTTGGTGGCAAGCACTTGAGCACTGGGGAAGTGGAGGCAGGAAGCTTCCTGGGACTCAATGGGCAGTGTAGCCCAATTGGCAAACTCCAGGCCCCAGTAGGAGGGACCACAAAAACAAACCAATAAAAAAAACAAATAAACAATAAAACAAGGTGGACAGTTCTTGAGGCATGACACCCAAGGTTGTCCTTACATGGCACACACAAGCACACAACACACACACAATGGGAAAAAAACAGTTTTTAAATAAAAGTGCACATGTGGGCCTTACACTTACTGGCTGGGAGTTTTCAGTGTGGCCTAAGGGCCATGGCTGAGTGTTTGCTAATTTGCTGACATAACTACCTCAATTCATAAGAACCTACCTTGTCATGTGCTTGCAGAGTTTTGCTTTAATGGAAGTAAAGTTTTCATGGTCAGGCCTATTATTTTGTTGTGGCTCGTGGATTTTTTTTTTTGGGGGGGGGGCTCAGCTTCGAGCACCCATCTCAGGTTTGCAGTCTTGCCGGGCTAGAGGCTCGGGGTGTGCTCGGTGTGGACTGAGGCTTGGTGTACTGGATTGCAGAGGGACCCGGGCCTGCAGGCAGCCCTGGTTTGGAGACAGAGGTCTCTGGATGACTTGGCCAGTGGCAGGGAGTGGTTCCCACATGCCTCCCCATTCACAGCCCACCCACCACTTCTGAATCTCCTTAGGATGACTGTCAGCAGGAGTACAGAGCAGGTTTCTAGATTTGCTGAGTAATGAGCCCCTGAGCCATTGGGCAGTAGCGCGGGGCCGGCGACAGCTGGGATGGAGTGGCGCCCCCTTGTGGAGGAGCCCTGCACTACACGTTCCACACCTGGGCAGAGCTCTCTCCCTGCGGTTTGTCCCATGGTTGTAGGGGACAAATAGGTGAGGACTTTCACGCCTGTCTCTCTGGTGACCTTCCTTTGTCTCAGGCCATGTTGGGGGACACTGGAAGTGCCATATTGCAGGCTCAGTCGGCTGAGCTGGCCTTGCTGGGGCTGTCACATCCTGGATGACTGTGGGAGGGCAAGGCCCTCATCCTGGTGCTTGTCCACAGCCCCGAGGGGTGCCACCGGAACCCATGTCGGTGCAGAGCCTGATGGACTGTATCCTTGAGAGCTTTGCCTTTCTTAACGCCGACCTTGCCAGCGATGAGCTGTCCCTGTTTGGGGGCTCTCAGGCTCCTGAGTGAGTGCACACCAAGTGGGGACATCTCTGGGCTGCTGTAGCTCCATGCTAGTCTCTCGAGTCCTTGGCCCCATCACCTGGAGCTAGTTTTACTGTGCGTGGTGCCTCCTCTCCACACCACTGTCCTCACATAGCAAGGCTTAGGCCCACTGTGAGGATCTCAGGCAATAACGGAGCACACAGCAAAACCCTGACCTTGAGACCTCAGTGGCTGCTATGTTGACCAGTCTCCCTAGTAACTGCCTTGCCCAGAGCTCTCTCTGGAGCCCCATCTGTCTTCCTTACCCCCTACCCTGATGGCCCAGGGCCACTTCTATTCCCAGACCCCAGCATTACAGAAGGGACAGTCTCCATGTCTTCCTCTCATCCAGTGGTCCCACAGGGAGATTCCAAAGTCTGCTACCTTCCCGAGTGTGACCAGCCAGTTGGCCCTCGGTGGGGTTTAGCTCTGCCCTGTCAGCCATGATATCCCCACCCTGAGTCTGGGCTTCCTGCCCATTTCACAGAAGAGCAAAATGAGGCTCTGGAAACCCCTGCCTTCCAAGTCTGTTTGACTTACAGCCAACTTTCTCCCCCTTCCCTCCACTGAGCCCTGCACCTGGGGCCCAACTCTCTCATCTGGAGCTCCCAGGTGGGGTGGGGGTGGGGCCAGGGAAGGGATCCCCTTGCTAACCCAATGGTCACTCAGTTCTTTTGTCTCCTCAGGAGGGACAGCCCCCCGCCCCCTCGGCCATCACTGAAGGTGTCACCCAGCGAGCTCACAGCTGGTGCCCCTGAGCTGGACATGTTGCTCACTGTCCACCTTCAAATCTGCAAGGCCTTGCTTCAGGTGTCTGGGTGGGGGTTGGCCTGGGTGGGGATTGGGTCAAAGGTGGCAAAAAGTTCAGCATCAGGTACAAGGAAGCCACCCTGAGATCCAATGCCATGGGAGCTCTGTGACAGGCGGGGAGGAGCCGTGTGGGTCTCAGGGAGCCTAGCTTTGAACCAAGTGGGCGTTCTGGTGTACATGCCACACCAGTCCAAACGGGCTCAATCACAGGAAGTATCCAAGGTGGGCTTCAGGCTACACTACTCCCAGGGGTCCAAATGCTCTGAGATGGGCCTGGCACTCTTCCCACAGCTTTGTGATGCTTGGCTGGACTTGGGTGGGCTGACCCTGGGGACTCAGCTTAATGGAGAGGAGGATGCTTAGGTCACGGTCTAGAAGCCACCTCTAGGATAGGGTAGCTTGAGCAGCTGGGAGCCGACATGTGCAAGCCAGGCTAACCTGAGCATCCCGGCTGATTCTAGAAACTGGCCTCCCCTAATCTGTCGAGGATGGTCCAGGACTGCCTCCTGGAGGAAGCAGAGCAACAAAGGCAGGTTCTGGAAGTGCTTTCCGACCTTGACTTTGAGCAGGTCAGCAAGGCCAGGTCGGTTGAAGAGAGTAAGTAGCAACCAGTCACAAGCCCAAGGTCCTGCCTCTCTCTGTCCACTGATGGGTGGATTGCATGGGCTGGCACACCCGTGTCTCTGTACACTGGGGAGGCTGCTGCCTGGGTCACTGAAGCCACTGCCACCCACATCCTGGTGTCTTCCTCCAAGGAGCAAAGGCTTTCACCTGAGTTCTTTGCCCACCCCTGTGGACCTCTCTGGAGTCCAGCTTCCTAGTCCATCAGGTGGCTGTAAGAGAGGCTGACTTTAGGAGTGGGGACAAGGAAGGCGTTTCCTGTGGGGTGACACAGGCCTGACAGGAGGCCCCTGTACTGGGTCTCCTGCCCTCACTTCCGACCTTGGGTCCTGGTGAAGGGTTTCTGGTGCCTGTGCTGCTCCTGCCTGGGCTGCTGAGCAGTTGTTTCCTCTCAGTCATCCCTCAGGCTCCTCACAGGAACGGTGGCCTGGCACTGTGGCGAGGTTGCACACAGCCTGGTGCAGTCCTGGCTTGCTCTGCCTCCACACTCCTCAGCCAGCTCAAGAGGACATTCCTACATCGAGTCCGAGGGAAGTACCCAGGCCAGCTGGAAATAGGTAGCGTCCTTCGTGCTTGCCCTGTTCCACAGCAATGGCAGTGCTGCAGCTGGGGTCTTCACCCTTCGGGCCCTCTGTATCTCTGTGCATGTCTTCACTGCCCTGCCCTGCCCCCCCCCCGGGAAAGCAGGCTGTGAATCCCTGTGCCTCCCACCAAGCCTTGGAAGGTTATTAGAGGCGGGAGAACAGGCAAAGGGCCATCCAGCTGTCCTGAAATCAGGCTGAACCCTTCCTGAGGGCAGCTGTAGCATTTTCCTGTGGAGCACGTGAAGGGTGGAGCTCCTGAGGGTGGCATCTTAAGTCTGACAGTTCTTCTCATTCTCAGGGCTGCTTGTTGTTGTTTCCAGGGCTCTGGCTCCGGGACTCAGAGGCCACTGTAGTGGTCACTGGCTAGCTGGTACACTTCTCTGTCAGTTAAAGAATTAAAAGCCAGGAAAACAGCCCAGAGCTGAGTGACAGTGGACTTCATAGGCAAGAGCTACCAACTCCTGGGGTAGAGAAGGCTCTACAGCACAATGTGCTGACTCTAGAGGGCCTCCCTGGGATCCTTCCCCAAAGTCCCTTTTAGCTGATAGGAACCTGTTTCTTCAGAGTCCAGATGAGGCCTCAGCTCCGCTTATGGCCCTTTCCTCTGCCAGTGTGTCGCAGGCTCCTGGAGCAGGTGCTCAATTGTGGTGGGCTATTGGCCACAGCAGGGCTCCAGGAAGAGCAGATGGTCACCTGGTTCCAGTTCCACAGCTATCTGCAGCGGCAGAGTGTCTCTGACCTGGAGAAACACCTCAACCTGCTCTGCAAGGAAGGTAGAGTCTAGCCATGACAATGGCATGGAAGGCGAGTTACAGCACACCCTGGGGGCTTTGTCCCTTCTGGCTTAGGCTACTATTCAGATGGAATGCAAATTTCTCTCCACCCATAAGAGCTGTGAGAGGGAGGTGAACAGCCCTCAGCAGCCCCAGGGAGAGGAGATGGGACCTAAAACTGCACTTCTGTTTTCTTTTTGAGTCAGGGTCTTACTCTGTAGCCTAGACTGACTTCAAATTCTCCATCCTCCTGCCTCAGTCTCCCAAGTGTTGGAATTACAGGTGTTTACCACTTTGCCCAGGCTGGCCAGTGGTTCTGTTCATTTTCAGGGTGTGTCCGATCCATTTCTAAAGTGTCTGTCGGGGCATGGTGATGCCCGCTGCCATGGAGTTACCCCTGTAGCTATGGTAGCTGAGCCCCCACTGATGGCCCTGCCTCTCTCTTTTCCAGTCACTCTCATCGAGGAGCTGCACTGCGCAGGCCCAGCCAAGGCCTTGAGGAAGCTGCATGGGAAACGTCTGGGCCAGCTGCAGCCACTGCCCCAGACTCTTCAAGCTTGGGCATTGCTGCAGCTGGATGGATCCCCGAGGGTGTGCAGGGCTGCCAGAGCACGCCTGGCCAGTGCGGCCAGGAACAGGCGTTTCCGGGAAAAGGTGTGGTGCACGCACGGGCATTCTGGCTGGGTGTGCAAGAGTATGAAGTGGATGATGGGGTCACACACACCAGATTGGAGGTTAAAGTGCTTTAAGAAGCTTGATCGTGGGGCTGCAGTCACAAGGGCAGAGGGTCTCAACCTTCCTAACACTGGGACCCTTTATACGGTTCCTCATGGCGTGGTGACCCCTAACCATAAAATTAACTAATTGCTACTTTCATATCTGTAATTTTGCTACTGTTATGAGTTAGTTGTAATGTAAATATCTAGCATGGGACCCCAGAGGGGCTTGAGACCAACTGGTTGAAGGATATAACCAGCACCACCCTACATCCTGGACTTGGCCTCTCAGTTCTACACATTTATTTATTTATTTATTTACTGTGAGTCCTTAAAAATCTAATATTTATTGATTGACTGGTTGTGAGTTCCATGTGCCACAGCACGAGTCTGGAGGTCAGAGGACAATCTGAGGGAGTCAGTTTTCTCCCTCTACGATATGGGTTCCAAGGTTGAAATTCAGGTGGAGCTGGTGTAATGACTAATGCCTTTAATCCCAGCACCTGGGAGGCAGAGGCAGGTAAATCTCTGAGAGTTCGAGGCCAGCCTGGTCTATAGAGTGTGTTCTAGGACAGCCAGGGCCACACAGAGAAATCCTGTCTTGGAAAACAAAACCTAAAAAGCTTTGCAGAGTTCCCTTACTAAGCCAGCTAGTGAACAATCTTGGGTTAGCCCACCTCTTGACAATACACCTGGCCAAAGATTGACAGGTCTCACCCCAAATTTTGTTTAGAGAAGGGCCGAGTTTGGGTCACTGCAGCATTTGCAGTGTGTTCGGCCCAGCTGGGGACCTGCCTGCCCTGACCTCTCTGTCCAATCCTGGTGTCTTCCCCCAGGCTCTGCTGTACTACACCAACGCCTTAAACGACAGTGATGCCACGCTCCAGCAGGCAGCGTGCATGGCGCTGCAGCAGCTTGGGGTGAGTCCCCATCTTCTCTAGTGGTGAGAGCTGAAGCAGCAGCAGCAGCTTCAAAATGTTTTCCCTGGAACGGGATGGGAGTGGTGGAGGGAACCACTAGCAGCCAGAGGACCCTAGTAACAGTCGAGATTCCCCCACCAAGGGACTCCCTGCCCAGTTCAACATGTTTTAACTATAATAAATTCTAGTGAATGAGAAAAAGACAATACGGAAATGTGAAAGCTGCCTGTCACCCTAACCCTCGGCAGAAGTGACTGGCTATCTCTGGCACATTTCCTTTTTGCTTGCAGGGACACCAGCACCCTGAAGAATTGATTAATATTAAACATGACTTTACAGTGAGCCAAGGGCTATGTGCTTACAAGCATGAGGGAGTGAGTGGAATCCCCAGAACTCCAGAAAAAGTCCCCAAGTGGTGGCACAGGCTTGTGATTCCAGTGCAGGGGAGGTAGAAGCAGGGAATTCCAGGGTTAGCTGGTCACCCAGCCAGCATAGCTCATTTGTGAGCTCCAGGCTTGGAGAGAACCTGTCTCAAAACATGGTGTGGATGGCACCTGTACACTCTAATTTTGTTCATGTGTGTGAAGGTGTTTTGTGTGTGTGTGTGCACATGAGTACTACAGAAAAATGCAGTTTTCATGCATTGGGGGTAAAGGACAGCCAGGTGTGGTGCACATACCCATGACCCAGGGCCAGCCTGGGCTTCAGAGTGAGACCCTCTCATAAAAAAACTTTATACATGCCACCATCAGCATCTTTGTAAATAAGGTTTTATAAAAGGCCACACTGTGTTCCCGCTCATCTTGCTGGGGTAGAGGCCACAGGGTTGCTTCAGGGCCTGTGAGCCATGCCTTGCCCACACTCCCACAGTGGAGGTGAGGGGATAGTGTTAGTTGACCTACACCCATGCTGGGAATCCACCTTGTCTAACCCTGTTGCTCATTTGTGCATGGGAGTTGGCTCAACATAGAGGAAACCCACCAGGAGGTCCTCGGAGGAGCACCTGCTGAGGTTCAGGTGCTGGAAAAAGGGGTCAGAGGTCCTGTGGGAGAGCTGTTTGTGGATGTGTGGCAATCAGGCCCTGGTTCTCCAGGGAGGAGGGCAGTCAGGGCTCAGCAAGTCCCAGAAGGCGGCAGGGTTTGTGAGATAGTGTCGGCAGGTAAGCTGATGGTCAGGTCTGCACTGGGGTGTGGGAGACTTCCAAAGGTGTCACTGAAGGACCAGAGACAAAGGAACAAGGCCGGAGGCCTCTAGACCATGCCAGGGTTGGGATGACACAGTTAGGTCTCTCTGCGGCTTGACAAGCCCCTTTCCTCCTGACCTCACAGGGTGTGGAAAGTGTGGAACACATCGCCAGCCTGTGTCGGTCTGACCTGGAGGCCGTGCGAGTGTCGGCGAGGGAGGCAACACTGTCGTTTGGTAACATGAAGCCAAAGGGACGGTGTAGCACAGTGGGGGCCCAGGGTTCTAGTGAAGACCGGTGAGGAGAGACCGCCTCAGCTGTCAAAGCCAGGCTGCGAGGGCCCCTGCACAGTACAGGGTCCCTTCACAGCAGGTTCACAGACAGGGTGTAACCTTTTATTTTTATACTGTTTATGACCCTTGGCAAATGAAGGCAGTGGCAAAGCCAGGCTAGTGCCCAATGGACCTCTGACATAGAAGGCTGTTTTAGCTTCAGTCAACAGCAGGGGCAGGGGGCTCCCCAACCACTACTGCCCTGCCCCTCTAGAGATAAAAGAGCGGGCACAAAGCAGAATAGTGACAGACACCTTTGTGTTCCAGGTGAGAAAGGCCGCCTAGCTTTCGAGAAGATGGACAAACTCCAGTCAGAACAAGAAATCTACCAGGAAGCAGATGTTGAAATCACAATTTTCTAAGAAGCTGTGGCCAGTGAGCTCCAATCCAGCACCTTTCTTCCTCGATGCTGCCCAGCGTCCATAGTGCCCAAGTCTTGGATTGAGCACTTAGGCGCTCCCTCACAAGTGTGAGCTGGTCAGGATGGCTGCCTGAGGTTTGACTCAGTACCCAGCCCAAGGGCACAGTGGTGTATTCACAGAGCAGGAAGAAGTGTTGTGTGGGACCTCCAAGGCTGTAGCCTCCCCCAAATGCTGTTCTTGCCTGTCTTGCCTTCCTGGGGTGCAGTGTCAGGGTCAGCTAGCGCTGGCTGAGATGAGGGTCTAAGACAAGGTGAGCTCTGAGACAGACATGCTTGGAATGTGCACTCCCTGCACACCCTGGACTGGGGCAGAACTGGTCTGATAAACACGGGTTGAGACAGTCTCACTTCCGGCACATGACAACCTGCGGCCCATTAGATGAATTGCTTCAGAAGCCAGAGCTGAGGTGAGGTTTTCACTGAGGTAGCTATGGAGTCACACGATGGGTTTCCTACTTGAGTGGAAAACGTGAGTCTGAGATGTCCATGAGGAGTGGCGTGGCTCTCAGGGCTGACTTAGACACCCCCATTTGGAGTCATGTGGACCACGTGTGCTGACTTATCTTGGTATTTATTTGCCTCATTCACGTCCATTTTCTGAAATCTCAATTAAAAACTCTGTAGTCTATGTTCCCTTACTGCCCAAGTACATAAGGTTGTGTTCACATAGCCACACGGGAGAGGGTGACCAGGGCCCATCGGGGATCCTGCCCACACTCTTGATTCCCATCATGGCGGGCTGCCCTCCTCTGGGGACACTTTGAGGACACCCCAGGCCTTTGCCAAGCCTTAACCCCATTGGATTTGTCCCAGTTACATACCACGCTTGTGTTCTCTGTGAAAGTTCAGACACAATTTTTCACAGCTGAAGCTTTCAGCTGGACAGTGGGCATGGCACTTCCATGGTTTTCTGGCTTCAGTACCTCAGTGGGGGCCACATACTGCACAAGCAATGGGAATCCCTGAGAGGTCCAGGGCTGTGTTTGCTTTCTATAGAACAGGCAGGCATCGAACTCAAGGGATCCCCCTGCCTCTGCATTCCTAGTGCTGGGATTAGAGGTGTGCGTCACCACCGTAAGGCTGTGCTTCCTACATCTGTCATTGAACGAGTCTGAAGTGACTTTGAAATAGTCACCTGGGGATCCTACATGCTTAGTCTTGTACATGAGCGGGAGGTCATGCTCCTTTTGGGGTCTCATTTCCATTTCTGTCGAGTATACGTAAGTGTGGCTTCATGGGTGCCCCCGAGATAGGATGACCATGCGTGTGATGGGCAGCTGGACAAGGCCAGGTTTGGAAACAGGGATTCCAGTGACATCCGTGAGTCTTGTTAAAGTAATCCAAGGCGCCAACGGGTGGGTTCCTGAAAGAACAGTGGAGGCCCCGAGGACCCCAAAGCTCTGCAGCAAAGGCAAGCTGGCCAACCACTGGCACACACAACCCAGGACATGCTAACCCTGCAGGGCAGACGTCTACTTCACGCTGGCAGGGAAGGACAGATGGCTGCCCATCCTGGCTCAGGTTCATCAGGTAAAGAAATGGGAAGCATTTCACACCTATGTTCTTTAAAAACATTTATTGTTGCAACTAAAATGCAGACCCATCAGTGACACAGCAAGTTGGAAGCGGTGCAGTCCAACAGCTCTGTGAGGTCACAGAAGACCCTGAGACACCCCCACCGGGGCATGCACCACCCACACACCTGCAAAGGTACAATACCCGAACACTTTTTTGTTGTTGGTTTTTATTTTTATAAAAATGGTTTATTCCATGGCCATTAAAAAACAAAAACAAAAACAAAAACGACCTGCTGAGTAAATATTGGCTTAAGGCATACAGCAGCTTGCTACCTCCAACACAGGCAACGGGGCGGAGAGTGCCTGTTCTCCAGGACACCCACCTAGAAGGCTACTGTACACACCCCACTACTACAGACACAGCCCACAGCTAACTGCTCCCAGCCTGGACCCTGGCTGTGCCACCTTCCCAGGCTCTGCGGGCAAGGCCACCACCATTCCTTCCCACCAGTGGCTCTGTGCTGGCTTCTCCGGGTGAAAGGCAAAATGTGAAATGCTGGCAAGAGGCAGTTGGAGTTCCAGCTGCCTTCGCTTCTTATTTTAAAAAAGCCACCCAATGTGGAGGTCTTAAGTACTCTCACAGGAAGAGTCATAAGCACCATCGTCAGTCTCTGCCAGGCTCAAGAGTGGCACACCTCTGGGCAAGGTGACCTGGGCCAGTGATGACAGCAGGCTGATTCTAAGGACTGCCACCCAGGCTGTTCCCAGGAGAGTGCTTCCCACAAGCTGCCGTCTTTCAATCCTGGCTTGCTCCAGAAGAGTGTGCACTTGGAATGGAGGGACTGATTCCAGAGGTGGAAGGGCCCTGCTTGCCTAAGTGTCCAGGGAATGAGCTGTGACTGGAATGTCTGCGGTGTGGTGGGGCTCGGTGGGGCAGGCCAGGGAGCCTGGAGTGTCCTACCAGGAGTGAGGCAGTGTCTGCACTGGACAGCAATGCCCCCACACACAACGCTGGTTACTCAGCAGTGGCCACGTCTGGTCAGAGGATGCAGAGATGGTTGGACACGGGCTGTCAATGAGTGCACATCTAAGTCCCCCAGGTCAAGCACATGGCACCACCAGGGCAGGAGACTTCCTGTTTTCTAACTCACAGGGAAAGCAGAGGCTAGGAACAGGATCTACAAGGTCATGGGGAGAAAGCCCAGCTCTCGTCCACACACATCACATCAGTAGCCACAGGGCCTTTACACACCACACTACCCCATTTCCTGAAGATTGCCCCCATCACCCTACAGCTGCTGCTCCTGGCCCCAGTCCTGGCTGCACAGTGGCTCCTGTCCGTCGTGCATCCCGGCTCAACCCCAGGACCGATCTGATACTGTAGTTGACAGAGCCTTGGGTACCAGGCTGACATGTTACATTATCAGTTTAAGGACATGCTCATGCAGCGGGGACACCTTTGGAGAGGTGAATAAATACGAGTGGAGCAGTTTCTAGAGAGGGTGCGGGGCCTCGGGCTGCTATGAGCCAGTGCCCTGTTTCTGCCATCCCTTGCACTCCTCACAATGGTCGTGGGGTTGGTACTCCAGGGGAGGAAGCAGAAGGGTAAAGCAGAAAGGGAGATGCACACAGCTGAAGGAGGAGTTGGCTCTGTCTGAACAAGCATCCTCTGCAGCTTGCTCTGGGCCACTGTGGCCCTTCCTTCCTTTCCTGGCATGGCCACTGTGGCCTGCAGCTGAGGCTGGAGGGCAAGCTGTGCTGCTGGATAGCAACCTCATGAAAACACGTGCCTTGGATGCAACTACAGTGCCTACCTCTCCACAGCCTCAGCCACACCAGTACTGGAGGCAGGCGTGGCAGGCAAGCGTGCTCAGTGGTGTTTTATGAGTCCTGCCTCTGAAAATCACCACTCAGGAAAGTCTTTGCACTTTGCAAATATTATCTGATGCCGTCAAGGATATTCACTGGGACAGGACTGAATGTTTCACAGGTTGGTAACAGTCCCGCAAAGTGGCTTCCATGACACCAAGGCTCCTTCTAACAGTCATGCTTGCACCTTAGCGGTGTGGGTTCTACCACAGTGGTGCTTACTTTCCAAGTGAAATGGAAACCGCAGGATGAGTGCTGGCAGCCATCTAAGGGGAACTTGACCCTGAGACAGGGCCCTCGGGGAAACCCATTAATGGGGTGGGATGGTGAGGGCTGGGACATCAGCAAGATGGCTGTCACAGGGACGGGCGGGCGGGGTGCAGATGAGGATGGAAATGCAGCAGGGACACCTGAGCGAGCAGAGCTGGGCTTGCTGTTTAGAGCCAGCCTGTGCAGTTGCTCTCCTCCCAACAGGGTGGCTTCAGGGCACCTGCCAGCTCAGGGTACACAATGGGGGCTGTCCAAGCCAGCAGGAACTTTACATTCCTGACCGTTTGGGATCCTTCCCCTGGGAAATCACTGTAAATTATGGATCTGATCTTACGCTAAAGGGCACAACAGAATCTCATCAGTGCCTAGCGTCTTTTTTTTTCTTCCAGAAATAACAAAAACCTGCCTTTATAAATGTTAAAAACAACAATGTGTTGTAATTTTTTTTCCCCAAAAACAAACGAACAGAGAAAGAAGGGGGGAGGAGTGAGGTGAGAGCGAGTGAGTGAGAGTATTTGGCATTTCCTCCACTTCTCCTCAACAGGTTAAGGCCCTGAGATTAGACTGTTCTTGGGACCATGGGGCTCCTGCAAAGCCCAGTGCACTGATGCCCCTCCTGGGGCTGGCCCTTCCAGTTCCACCGCAGCCTTGCGAGCTGTTCCCCTACACTGGGTCAGACGCCGCAGACCGCATCCTAAGCTGGGCAGCGCAGTGCCCACCACACTCACGCCTCACAGCAGTCCGTCAGTGAAAACATACCCGGTAGCAGAGGTATGCACCGGTCGCCAGGACCGTGGCCATGCACACATTGACCAGGAAGGGCTTCCAGTGAGTCGGCCAGTGTGCCTTTTGTTCCTCCTCCGTTGTGGACAGCTCTTCCTTGGTGGGAACAGATGCCTGGGCACCTTGATGACCCCCGCCCACCATCCGTTTTCTAACTTCAGTGTCTTGACTCATGCTGGGGAGAGGGAAAGAGGGGGTTATTTATTCACCTTGAGAGGATGGACATGGGTACCATCACTGTGGAAGAATTCTGGAGAAACAAGCCCTGCCCGCTGTGCTGGAGGGGGGGAGGCCACACAGCCAGCAGCCCGCTTGTCTTCCTGCCCCTGGGGACCTTGCAATTCTTGCAGCCAGGGCTGGGTTTCATTCAAAGATCAAGTCAGCCAGCAGCCCACAGTGTATGTGCTTTATCAGGAATGGAAACTCCCGGCTCTAGCCAAAGATGCACTCAGCTCCATATCCCAGTTGCAGGAAACATGGCTTTCTTAGTCTCGGCACACTGATAGCTCTGTGACCAAGGATGTTAAATGAGGGCAGCTAGCCATGCCTCTACACACTGTGTTCAGAGCTCTCGGTGGGTCCTACTGAGAGCCAGACTGGGTATACCCTCACCTCAAAACTGCCTTCTAGGAAGGAGACAATTGTCTCAGGAGCTGCCTCACTCCTACTGGGGTTACCACAGCGCTACTTCCTGCAGGCACATGCTTTTCCTGCTCTACCACGTAACGCAATGAGCACGCCCCTTTCCAAAAGGAGGGTCAGCAGCACAGCTCCCGGGCACGCTCTACTATCATCTCAGTAATCACAGGCATCAGTGGGTGTCAACAATGCTTGCACCTGTAACACCTGCCCGCCCAGTCTCAGCACTAAGCAGATCAGATCAGCACCACAAGGTGGCACTGGAACCCATTACAACCTATCATTGCACAGGCACCTCCAGGGGCAATGGGCACTTTCTGCCAGGATAGGGCAGTACCATTTCTCATGCATGCACAAACACCTCTTGTACCTTGAGGTTTTCAGTGCCTGCGCGTGTTTATGGACAGCAGGCTACTTCTTTTTACCCCCACCGCCCCCAGCCAGGCCCTCCATCACCTGTCCGTGCTGTGCATGGCACTTGAGGGGCCTCTGCCTTCCTCTCTGGCCAGGCTGTCTTCACTCTCACACGTCTCCTCGCTCACCCACTGGTGGTTGGAGAAGAGTTCCTTGCATTTCCCATTGTGAGGCTCCAGGATACGTTTCGGTGGCCGGGGAGGCGGGGGGACATGCTCAGGTGGGGGCTCCAGATCCTCGTGGGAGAGCTCCTTCCACTGATCCTGGGAAGCACAGCAGCAGAAGCCCATTAGCCCTCGCTCTGCGTCTCCCCAGGTGAGCAGCCCATTATTTGGAAGGTAAACTTGTTCTCCGTGAGGTAGGGTCTCAGGTGGCCTGGCAGGCCATGGACCCCTGCTGTCTCCAAAGGGCTGGGACCACACACTGCACCAAGGTGTGGTTTTTAGGGAACCAAGCAATTTGCTCTTCTGCTCAGGCTCTGCAGAGTAGCTGGCAGCAGAAGGGAACTACTCCCTTTGGCCTCTAAGCACTGGAGCTCCTTGCAAAGCTCAGAGCCTTGATGGGCATGCACAGGCTCTGTGGTCCATCCCCAGCTAGGAACCGAGTCCCGACAGCAGCACACACATGCTAAGCAGGGCAGCACTAACCTGCACTGAGGAGTCGCCCATGATAAACTTCGCTCCCTCGATCACAGCCAGGTAGGAGAAGCGCAGCTGGTCGGCTGTCTGGATGAGCCCCATGCGGAACCTGCGCATCTCCAGAAGCACTTTTTTGATATCCACAGAAGAGGGGTCTTTCCTCTTGTCCATCTGCAAGGCAGGGAGACTGGGTCAGCCAGAGGAAAGCCACAGAGGAGTGGTAGAGGGGCTCAAGGAAATGGGAGGAAAATGCAGCAAACCCGGGACCCTTTGGACCAAGTTGAAAGAACTTAGAAAAGAGCTGAGGGACTTTTAGGCTGCCTGGCTCCTGTGACAATGGGGTGCACCCTGTGAACAAAGCTAGAAGGCAAAGGCCACACAGAGAATCCCCCAAGGAAGGGTGCCCATGGACAGTGACAGCAACTGCAGCCAGCAGGGTGGGTTCAAGCATGCTTCCTTTCTTCCTGGGCTTGCAAAGCCTCCTCACCAGCAAGAGGCAGGTGTCAGCCAGACAGAAGGTCCCCGACCTGCCGATGCCAGCACTGCAGTGTACCACGATGGGGCCATGCTCCGAGCTGAGTGAGCCTGACTCTCGGACTTTGAAAAGGAAATTGAGGAAGGAGGCAGGTGATTCAGGGACTCCAAAGTCAGGCCATGTGGTGTAGTGGAAATGCAGGATCTCCCGAGACTCCTGGGTCTGAAAGAGAGAGAGACCTGCAGTTAGGCTGAGGGCATCATCTGCTCAGGTCTCACATGAGCATCAAGTGTCTTCCTGTTTAGCCTTCCTCAGTGTGCACTGGCTTGATCTGGCCACAGCCTTATGCAGTGGACAATCCTCTTATCTTTCTGTCCCTTCTACACCTATGCACAGGTGGCCACAATCGTTTTAGCCTAAAAGTCATCATGATGCCACTGGCATCCTAAATCTCAGAAAGGCTTCCTGTGGGGGAGGGCAGCAGGCACAAGGTCTGGATGGCTCAGGGAGACCACTGGGATGGCTCGGGCAATTGTTACTTTGGAAGAAAATGTGATTAATTCAAGCCTCCAAAGACAGATTGCCAAGAAGGCGGCTGCCATACAAGTGCGGCATCAGCCATGACTCCAGTAGCAACTAACTGCCTATGGGTTTGCCATGCCCTCATTCACCTAAAGGACCATACCCACTTGCAGAACTGTCCCCCAGTGCCTTGCAGTTGAGCAAAAAGAATGGCTTCCAGCACTGCTTCAACTCTGCTCTTTCCTAGATGATCCAGTATTTTTACAAATACTTATTTGGGGGTGAGGGGTGCCACATGTCGTGTGCACGTCTGGAGGTCAGAAGAAACAACTTGTAGGGTCACTGGCAAGTGCCTTGACACACTGAGTTACCGTACCTGCTTCACGGTCCAGCATTCTTTCTTTTTTTAATCAAGATAGGGTTTCTCTGTAGAGCTCTGGCTGTCCTGGAATTCATTCTGTAGACCAGAGATCTACCTGCCTCTGCCTTCTGAGTGCTGGGATTGAAGGTATGCGCCACCACTACCCAGCTATAGTCCAGTATTCTTAAAGGAGGCCACTGTAGGCAAGACCCCAGAGGGCAGGTCCCCAGAACTACATAAAGGGCCAGCAGCCTTTGAGAGGACAAGATGGAGATAAAGAAGACCAGATTAGTCCTGGTGACACCAAGGTGCTGTCTGTCTATAAAGTACAGGAGGTCCCTGCTGTGGTACAAACACACGTGAAAGATATGACCACCCTCAGTATGGTTACAAGACACACAGTGTTGGACACAGCTGGGGGCCCGGCTAAAGACTCTGCAGCAGCTTTGCCCACCGCCCTGCAAAAGCAAACACTTATACTCAGTGCAGGGAGGGAGGAGCTTCAAATATATTTTAAAAACTGGTTTAGGAGAAAGCATGCAAAGAGTCTTCTTTTAATCTCTACTAAGAACATGGGGTTCCTCTTCTTCCACCCTCCTCCCACCTGCCCATCCCTTCAAAAGGACTATGTTCCAGGCCACAGAAAAGTCCTAATGTTGAAACCTTGAGCTGGCCTTATGTCTGCTATCCTAGCACTCAGGAAGCAGAGGCTGTAAATGTGAAGCCAGAATGGGCTACTAGTGAGACCTGTCTCAATACAAGCAAACCAATCCCGGAAGCAGCAACCCTAAACAAAGCCTAGCCACTCTTGCCTTTGCTCTGCCATGAACAAAGTTGTAGTGCTTGCTCTGAATTCTGTTTCCCTCAAGCAGCAGATGTTTCCCAGAGGTCATCAGAGACTACCCGTAAAGCCAGGCTGGCAAACACTGGAAAGCATTAGACAGGGTCTACCCCCCCCCCCCACGACATTCCAGAACTTCAGGGACCTCATCGCAGGCTCCTCTGCTTGGTCATGACAGGGCTTCACCCTCCTCATACTCCAGCAACCTAAGCGAAGTTCTGGAATTGGCCTTACCATGAGCATGGAGCCATGAGATAGCTAAAGATATGTCACTGTCATTCTTCAGCAGACCCCAACCCTTCCCTATGGCCCAACAAGCCTCACTCCAGTGGTCGAGTCATTACACTTCCCCCGCCGTTGCTCTCTGGATCCCACATACCTTTTAACCTCTCACCCATGACTACCCAGAACCCTTGCAAGCTCACGTCTGAAACTAGAAAAAGCAAAGACATGAGGAGATGTCCCTTGATCCTACTCTAGCAGTTAGGCAAAGCGGGCCAACAGTAGCTCTACAATGCCTGGGACCCACATGACCTCCTCAGTCACAGCTCTGTACCACGAGCAGAGAGAGCTTCTATTGCTCCTAACTATGGGGTTTTGTCATGCTCAGGACCTCCTCTTAGCAGCAAGTCTACCCAAGACCTGGTTAGAAAGTCTCAGCTGCAGGAGACATGGGCAGTGGGGTGAGCCTCCTCCTTCTGGTAGACCAGACGAGGAAGGTACAAGCTTGCTGTCACTTCTCTTGCAGGCACCGCTTCAGCCCTCCAGTCGCACAGGCAGAGCAGACCACTCTCAGCTAAGAAACTGCTTTTTCCTTTAGAACTGTGTTAACTGTGTCAAAGACGAGAGAGCGCTATAGGAGGTGCCTGTCTCCTATCCTGTGCTTCATTGGCACTGGGTATTGGCTCCTATAGCAGCAAGCCCTACGCATCACGGTGTGGAGCCACACTGTGCACAGGGCTCTCAACTCCTGGGAACACTGCAGCTGGAGGGAGCACCTGAAGACTGAAGAAGGAAGCAAGCCAACAATTTCTGGAAGACTTTGCACACGCCATACTTACCGCCAAGTTTTCCAACTCCAGCTGTCGCACTGTGTAATATGACTTGACATCTTCAGAGATCAGTGTCAATTTCAAATTTGTGTCATCAAAGACCATCTCTTTCTCTTCTTTTTGTGGCCAATACTGGGCACATTTTAACTGGGGGAAGAACAACACTAGATTACTCTACATGAGACAGGAAGGAGCCTTGGAGAGCGGCCTGCTAGCTTTATGATAACTCAGAAGCCAGGTCTCCCAGTCACTATAGCTCCTACCCTACCCCAGTAATTGTGTGGCAGGACTCACACTTCTCACCCAGCAACAGCAGCACAGCACAGAGGGCGCTGGCCCTTGCCATGAGGTAAAGCCATACCACACACAAGTTGTGCCCCTCATAGATGCCTTCAGTATGACCACAGCCCCATGATGGAGGGTTGGAGCCTTGTCAGACTGAGGGGTTGCAGTCAGCTGGCTAGAGGCGGGAGGAAAATTTGCAGGGTGCAGCTCACTTGTTCATTCCGATTTGGTTCTGTTCAGAAGGTCCTCCTGATCCTCTATTCTGCTAACTTCAGAAAACACTTGATCTTGATCCAAGTGCTGATAATTACAGCTTTTGATGAACTCAAAGATTTGGTCTGGGATTTAGGAAAGGAGATGGGGCTGGAATTATGTGACCCCTGTGAACTAGGCTCAGGTGCTTGTATGACCCTGAGGCAGGCAGCTGTTTTGGGCCTAGTCGGAGGAGACCCCAGAGACCTTGATCCTCCCCCCAAGGAATGCAGTGAACCACTCTTTGGAACAGAACACAGAACTCACACGCCTGACCTGCTGTTCCAGGGCTGGCCCAGTCTGCTGGGAGAGATGCTCCCTCTCTCGGGGTGGTTGGATGCCGAGAGGATGGAGGGGAGACACGGAGACTACACATGGCCTAGGGATTGGGAGGAGGGGATGCTTAGGCTAGTCAAGCAAAGCAGAGGTCAAAGAGGCTCTTTGGAGAGAAGCTTCTGGTGGGTGACAGGATAGTGTCTCAGGGGAAAGCAGAAGCAACGGCAAGGAGAACCAGAGCACAGTGGGGCTGGGGCAGCCCAGAGGCCTGAGACATCACCTGGGGCTGGGAGGAGCCATGGTTGAACAGAACTGCAGAGGCCTATTGGTCCTGCCTTTCTTGGGCTCAGCATTGCCCCCACCTCAACCAATATCAAAGGCAGAGAGAGCAGTACAGGAAGCAGGGGCCTTACAAGGCCAATAGGGAAGGAGCTTTCCAATCCCAGGACAGAAGCCCAGAGGGCTTTCTCAAGAGCTCGGTTTCAAGGTCTGGCCTGCTCAACCCACAACCCATCCCACCTTTGAAGATCAGCTGGAGAGGCGGGCCCCTTAGCTAGGTCCAACCTGTCAGCATGAGAGCAGATCCTGACATCCTAACACAAAGGCAAGGTGCCAATGAGAGACTTGAATGAGTCACTTATCTCCACAGTCAGACCCCAGGCGACTACGCTAGGGTGGGCACTCAACATGAGCAAGGAGAATGCCAAGGGGCTGGGCATCCTCACTTCAGAGGCAAGGCGGGCAACTCTAACCTTCACTTTCACAGCAGAAGCCCAGAGCAAGCCTGACAGATGTCTACTCTAAGCAAAACCTACGATTTCAGAGGCATTCTGGCATACAGTCAAATGTCCATCAACCAACATTTAATTAGGTGTCTATAGGAACACACTCAACTTTGTCATTTCCCATAAAAATTTCTGCTTTAAACATAGAACAAAACAAAACAGCATACAATTCCTATTTCCAGTTAGCTGGTGGCATCCACACACTGCCTTGATCGGAAGCCTGACATTTACTGGAATGTAAGCAAACCATCTCTGGTCAGAACCAAGGCCCTTTGGCCAGCCCCAGACAGGAAGGTGGCAATGTCAATATGCTGGCATCCCAAGTTTAATAGTCATTTCCACCACGAAGCCTGAAGCTCACACAACAAAGAGTCAGGCAGTCTGAGGAAGAAGCTGTGATGCTCAGTGCTGTCTCTCTGACAGGGCGACCTGTTTTCATCTCCAAAGGATGCTAATACTGACAAGTGAGCAGGTCCCAGAGCTAAGGATCCTGGACTATCAAGTGCCTGAACCCCAACTCTGGCTCCCACAGGGTTTTATGAGAGAAATAGGCTGTGTTCTGGAACACAAATTATATTCACCTAGATGCCTCCCACTGTATAAACAACAGTCCTGCGCTTAAACATAGCACAAACCATATTGTCATGTCTAAGATAAGTTTCTAATTGAACTAACAAGAACTCTGGCCACCCCTGGATCACCCCAGTCTAATGCAAACAGCCTATAGCATAGCTGGCTTCATAAGCACCAGGTCCATGTACCAAAGGCAGGCAGGTAGCTTCTCCATGTCTGAGAGGAAACAGGACAGAGCGCACATGTGTTCCAGGGCCTCTGCAACCCAGCTGTCCTGGGCTGGGGACGGCTGGAACTAGGTGAGTGGAGAAGCCCCATGCACCCTTGTACTCTACCCGCCCCAGGGTTGCTGGTGTGCACCCCACACAAAGCACTTGGTCCAATGACCCTAAGTGGGCAAAATCATTTTAAAGGACCACTGCCATGCCACCATGGGAAAGAACAACCAGCTAACCAGCTGTGCTTCCAACAGCTAACACAGGAATCTTGGGGAAGGTGGTCATGGTGGATCTACTTATGGTAAGCCCAGGGTGCTGAAAGCAAGGCCTGGTGGTAGTTATTCAACTATAGAGCAGGCACCATTCCTTATAATGTGACAACAACTGCTAATGCAAACTGATAAACTACAAGAAGCAAGCAGGACCCCTAGCAACATACTTACATGTATAAGTATGTACACAAGCATGTGTACCCTTACACACATACACAGTTAACACTGCCATACCTGGTGACTTATAAAAAAGGATTCAATATTTTATTTACTTTTTATATGTATGGGCATTTTGCTGGCACATATGTCTGTGTGCCATGTGCTTGCCTAGTACCCACGGAGGTCGAAGAGGTTGTTGGAACCCCTGGAGCCTGAATTATAGGTGGGTGTGAGCTGCTGTGGGTGCTGGGAATGGAACCTGGGACCTCTGCAAGAGCAATAAGCAGTCTTAGCCACTGCCCCATATCTGATAATTTTGTGATAATAGACTGGTTTAAAATTCCACCCTGTGGTTTTGTCAACTGACCACACTGGTGGCCTTTGCACCTGTTATTACTATGTCCTACTAAAAACAGAGGTGGAAGCCGGGCATTGGTGGTGCATGCCTTTAATCCCAGCACTCAGGGGGCAGAGACAGGCAGATCTCTGAGTTTGAAACCAGCCTGGTCTACAAGAGCTAGTTCCACAACAGCCTCCAAAGCCACAGAGAAACCCTGACTCGAAAACAAACAAACAAAAAAACAGAGGTGTAAACCACACAACAGTATGGGGTCAAGCAGCCCCAAGGAAGCTACCACAAGTGACTGGGACCCTTGTGCTCTTTGGGTGAGCACAACTTGCTTGTCCTCACTCTGTGCACCTGGGCCTACCCTCGGTGTGACAGCTGTTTCTGGAGGGGATGGAGAGATTCTTTGGCAACCTCATGTTCTTGAGAGCTTGAGGAAGCTAGAACAGCAGTGAACAGTCCCCATCTGAGCAACAGATAGCACAGCGCCTATGCCTGGCAAGGCCTGGGGACATCATGGTCTCTGTTCCTGGCTATTGCCAGTTGGTCCCACAATTCTCAGCTCATGTTTTCTAGGGACCCCAACCTCTGGAGCTGGAGAGTCTTAAGTGCCGACCACGTCCAGGGAGGGAAGAAAAGAGGCTTCTGGCTCTGCTCCATGCTGGTCTTGGACAGCACTCAAAGCCAGTCTTCAGTGCCCATCACAGGAATGGGAAGAGGAAAGGGATAGGAGGGCTGCTTGTTTGATGACGCCTAGATCTAAAACACAGCGTCACTAGCCCAAAGGACAGGGTAAGAAACAAGCCAGAGGCCTGTCTGGGCTATGGTTCGGGGAGTGAGAGAGACGGGCCCAGGTAGCTGGTCCAGCCACTCAGGGTCTGTAGGCTGCATCAATGACTACCCTTAGAGGTGAGTGTGGTGAGACCCAAGTGACACAGACCACTTTGGAAGTGTGACAAAAGGGACTGAAAGCAACAGGCTGAGGGGCAGGGGCCCTAAAGGGACAGAGCCTGAGGAGAGATGTTTCAAGAGCTGAGAACTCACAGTGCCACGTGTCCTAAAGCCAACTCACCAGCAGAGGTTATAGTGGCACATCAAATCTGGAAGCTGGTGTCCTAGTTCTGCAGAGCCAACTCTGCCTACAAGAGGCACAGTCTGGCCATGCAAAGGTCAGACACACTCCACAGGCAGTGCAAAGACAGTAGAGCCACTGAGGCAGACGGCCTGCACCAGGCTCTGCAGCGCCTGGCCTGCTGCTACTGCCTCTAGTCATACGTGACTTGTTTGTAACAAATGTGTATTTACATAATGTTTTTAAAATAAGAAGGTGTCATGTAAAGGAGTCAGGAAGCAGACACTGGGGGGAACGGGAGCTTTATGGACTATGCATGCAGATAGTGGTAGCAAGGACTATGGTGTGAACTTACCGAGCCTTTCTCCATGATGCGGTTGAGCATGACCACACCCCGGCTCTTCTGCTCCCACACCATCTCCCAGAAGTGCCCACATGTGTTTGGCAAAGGACCCTGCAAACATACAAGATACACACTGTACAACATGCAGTCAGCCAGTGACAGTGTTTGCAGGTTTGGGCAGAATGGCTGCCAAGGCAGCTTGTCCTGTGGTCAGTCACCCAGACCCACAACCCAGCATGTGGTGAAAGATCACCTTTGCACCTCAGTGCAGGCTGCCTCTTGGTCTGGGCTGGTGGCCCTACTGGGCTCTTTGCCTAAGAGCCAACAGGTACAGGACAAAGCTCCTACATGGGTGAGAGGTGGCATGGGGCAGGGCCCCCACTGTGATCTGGTGGTTGCAGACTCTGTTTTAACTTTAGGCAAGTCATTCCACCTCTCTATGCCTGCTTCCCTGTAGGCCAGCTTGATTCAGAGCAGCACTTGCTCACAGGCTGTCCAAACAACACTAGTGCTATGGGTGAAGGACTCGGCACAGCACCCAGAACAGAGCGAGTGCCCAGTACAGAGTGTGCACTGGTGAGTCTAAGAATGGGCAGCCTTGAGAGCTGGACCAAGAAACATGGGAGATGTGACCCACAAATGGTCTCAGAGGTGGCCCAAGGGATCGGAAGACCTGGGCATGGCTGGTGCCTGCTGAGCACCGAACCTGCCTAGTGATGGTGGATGATGATAGATGAATGGCAAGTTCTGGGAGTTCCCTTTAGCCTGCGGGACACTACAGGAAAGTTATCCACACCAGGGCTGGTCATATCTTTGGGCCAGAACCTCTTCTAGAACAGTCTCCATTCTCACTGATTTTGACCCAAGCCATTGCCCTGTTAAGTCTCAGCCCACTCTCCTTCCCTGTGCCAGCACTTGGTATCTTCTCATTCTTTCCCTGAGCACTCTGTCTTCAAGTGTGAGGTAAGCAAGGGCTCTGACAACAGCGTGGCAGGTGGATGCCCAGGGTATGTGATGGTCACCTATGTCCTTCATCCTCTGCACTGCACAGGGTCCACACCCTTAGCCCCACCATGGGTATAGCTGTCTGCATCTCGCAACTCACCACACATGCTCCTGTCCCCAAACACCACCCAGCTCTCAGTAGTTATCAGGACCCAAAAGGAAGGGGCCAGGCCTGGCTGTCCCTTTGCGATGGAGATGAAGGACAGTCCCACATCACCTGCTCTTTTGCACCTCCACCTTTTACGACAGGAGGCTACAGACTGTGGTTTCCATAAGGAACAGCACTGAACGGAACGGGGAGGGTTCTTAGTTTGTGGCTTGGAAAACATTTGAGTCTCCCTGTCAGAAACACTCCTGTGGGGTCAGACTATTTTAAGTCTCTCTGAAACCCCTAGGGCTGCAGAAGCCATCTATATGCACACGGTACCACCTTGCACAGCAAAATGTCACAGGTCCCACAGAGTTGCCAGGGCCTGGGGTTGGGGTAGGTTAGAGTAACACTCGAGTTTCTCTAAACAGGGCCTAAGTCTAGCCAGGCTGGCATGTGGAACTCACTATGTCTCCCCAACTGGCCTCGAACATGTGGGAATTCTCCTGCCTCAGCCTCTCAGGTGCTGGGATCACAGGTATAAACCACAGCACCTGGGTCTAATAGATGTTTTCTGTTGTTAGCAGTGGGTGTTTTTGGGAAACACTGAGGGCTGGACCCAGGGTCTTACATGCCAGGCTCTACCACCAAGTCCCAACCCCAGCCCCTCAGAGAAAAAAAATGCTAAATGATCATTTGACTAGGGCATCACATACCCTAACCCTAACCCATACCAAGTCTTTCTGACCTCAGCTACAGATGAATGGCTGAAGCCAAGAATGCTGATGTCTCTACCCGGATTCTCAGGAAGTTACTGGTGCTTCAACCTCTCAGCAGTAGGCCCCACCTTCGTCAGGAATCTCAGGCAGCCGCCCACTCAAACACAGATGTGCTGGGAGGACCCTCCCTGGCTGAGGTCTGGGAAGGTTGGCCCTAGATCCACAGGACTGAAGACAGCCCACTGAAGCTACACATGATGACTGGCAGGGGTGGAAGGTTGGAGGGGGAGAGGGACACATGTGGGATGCTTCTGGTCATACAAACTGGCTGTGATGGATGAGTGCTAGCTCTGAACTTCTGACTTCACTGGGATTTGATTTCCAAACAGCAAACAGAGCTGTCATGCTCAAACACCCTACAGCTTGGGCTATGTGACAAGGAGTGACAAAGGAGACTAGGATAAACAGCACATGTCCGTTTAAACCAATCTGCTGGTAACAGGCTAAGACTGGAGAAACAATTGAGACTAAGCTTTTGTCCTCTTTGCAGATCGTCTTCTGGTCACACACCATGAAGTGTGTTACATGGTGTCCATCACACTTTCTCAGAAGGAAGTCCAGAGCTGTGGGACTTCTTCTAAGAGATGTCATATCCTCAGATGAGGCCCAGAGGAACACTGAATGGCACTTGGGACAGAGGTGCCTGGCTGACTGCTAGCCATCTTAATTGCTGCCAGAAGCACCCAATGCCAAGGTCCACACCTCCATGGTCACATGAACTAAGGTCTTCTCCTGCCCATCAGGAGACTACTGGCAGCTCAGTGTGTCACCTAACAGTGCCCAGGGAAGATGCTGTGACCACACTGAGTCTGAGGGACACGCTTCCTATCTTGCTGCTTTTTAGTTGGTGAGAAGCCTGAACTTCTCAAGAACATGATGATCTTATCTGATGTGAGCACAACAGCACTCTCAAACTTTCCAGAAAAAAAAAAAAAAGTCCAGACAGCCTGTTACCTGGGTGAGAATATAGCTCCTCTGGGCTTCCTCCATTTTTATCAAACTGGCATTGATGTAGTCATTATCCTCCTGGTGCAATTTAATCCGACTGTGATCAACTGAAAGACAAAAGCAGAGCTGGGTTAGTCCTGGGGTCCAAGTGCCTACGTTCTGAAGGAAAGCAGAGAGGGACCCACAGCCTGAAGAGCATGCACAGAGGCAGGGGCCTCACTATTCAGGTGACACTAGTTATCTGTGGGGTGACTGGCATTCTCAGGACAGTTGAGTACCAGAAAGGTCACATTTCATAGCAACAGCCAGCAACTCCAGACCACACCCTCCCTGGGAAGGCAGGTCCTAGGTCCTTTCAAGGGACAAGCATCACCCTCCCCCATCCACAGACCACAGAAGTCAAAGGATCCACTTCCTGATGCCTAACACAGGTTCCCAGAGTAACATGGAGGCTGTAAAAGGAAGCAATTCACCAAGAGCTGCCCCAGCTCCCTGTGACGCACTGAGGTGTCTCCGGTAGGGCTGATGATGACTTGGCCCAGGTCTCAAGCACTACAGAGAGAGTATCCACTACGGCGCAGCAGCAAGCCATGTGCAATGAAGTGATTCAAGATCGTTTAGACATTATGACCAGAGACACTAAGAAGGGGATTTAAAAGGATAGCGATGGCACACACCTTTAATCCCAGCACCCAGGAGTTCAAGGCCAGCCTGATCTACATAGTGAGTTCCAGGACAGTCAGAGTTGCATAGACACAGTCCCTACATCTCAAGGGAGGGGAGCAATTTAAAGAAGTAAGAACCCTCTCACACAGATGTAATCTAGTAACAAACTCACTAGGGAAGCTCTGCCACAGGCTCCTGACCAAGCCCCATGCTTTTGTTTCTGTTTCCCTCACTACCTTGTCATAAGAGGAGGGGCTCCCAGGGGCCACCATTCTGTCCCTGCAGCTGTCACAGGTGGGAGCCTGCTCTTTCTGATATAACACAGCAGAAACCAGTCAGGATGAATCACATCTTTCACCGGAACCCAGAGGAGCAGCCCTGAGACCAGCAGCCTGCGGTTTCTGTTCCAAAGACTCTCCAGCTGTACCTGCCATTTCCCATTGTGGAGGTCAGGAGATTACTGGGTTACTTTCAAGTGGATCAAAAAGAAAAAAATGAGTAGGTAGGTGGAAAGACAGATTGATTGACTGAGCCCACCAGGCCTGGTAAACACTCACCTATAATCCCAACACTAGGGAGGAAGACAGGAGGATCATGTGTTCAAGGCTAGCTTTGGGGGTACAGAAAGCTTGAGTCTGGCCTGAGCTGCATGAGTCTACTTCTCAAAAAACAAACAACAAAACCCTTGTGTGAGTGGCACTGGTGACCTCAAGGGCTCTAACAGCACCAGCTGGCCCTGGGCAAACTCATCTTGTTAACTTCCTTGCTGAACACAAGTAGTTCAAAGAGGGCTGTGGGGGTGTCCAGAGGCTGCACACACAATGCCCAGCTCCATAGCCATGGGCACCAGCTGCACTCTAGCCTGGAAAGGTCTCCTTTCATCTTGAACCATCTTTCCTGCCCCCATAACCTGAACACAAAGTTCCTTTTCTACTAGAGCGTGCAGAGAAAAGGAGACACGAGAATACGACTGGGGTGCAATGCTGAGAATGACCCCACATGCAGCAAGGGGACAGTCTCATACAGTCACATCGCTACCCTTAAGTTCCAGCTAGGACTCCAGAACAAGATCAGCACGGGTTTTTCACTATGTCACTTTGTTTTCATAAGCGTATCTGATGTCCCTCAGCTAAGAAATCTAAAACAGACCATGCTGGGGTAAGGGTAGTGACCCTCTTCCTAAGGACCTACATGTGCACTTCAAACGGCCCATCTTTACTAAATGCACCCCTGAGGGGCACTAGGCTTAGTGGCTTACATTGTGCTTCACCTCCACACACTCCTGCAAAGTAGGTGTGACTCCCATGTTACCGACGACCAGAGTCACCAGGGTGGCAGGCAAAGAGGCATATTTGTTGTTTCAACTCTGGACGCACTTTATGTCTCCCCAGGAACTTGATCAATAGCCATGTAGATCTGAGTAGCCATAATCCTTATTGAGGAATAATGTCTACAGACTTCAACAAGAGGGGTCAATAACCCTGGGTGCTAAGGGCAGACTCAGACCTTGGAGCCCAGTCCTAAGCAGTGAAGCCAAGGGCCAGCTGGATCTACACATCTGGTGGAGTGGAGTAGTGTGAGCATCACTGTGGCTCCTAACCGGGCTGACAGCCAATGGCATAGCTGCTGAGTCACCTACAAGAGGCTGTACACTAAGCCCAAGCCACTCACTTCAGGGAGGAAAATGACTCACCGAAACATAGAGCTAAAAAGAAGGGCTCTGAACCACCAAAATTTCCAGAAACTGGAGCCCCAGTGTCTGCAACAGTGAAAGCGAGCTATGATACTGCATCTCTGGTGCTTATCACAGGAGACAATGAGGTCACAACCTCTGCCCCACCCTGGACAACGGCAGCCTGTAACTGGGAAGTGTGCATGGGGCAGCAGGAACAGCGGGTACTTACAGGGGCTGACATCCCGGTACCTGTTCCGGTTTTTGTTCTTAGGAAGTTTCGCCACTCTGCATGGGAAGTCACTGGCTTCATGTCGAATATCCTACAAAAAAGGAAGAAGAGTTCTCTTTTGGAATCTACACCAGGAATTTATCCAGACAGTTAACGGAGCACCAGAGATGAGCCAGGCACTGAGGGCAGAGCAGACAGCAAAGAGGCCTGGGCAGTGTGGGCAGGACAAGCTGATAATCGCCAGGTATATACTAGGTTACGGGAGCAGAGCACGCTGAGCAGGCCCAGGCCTGGCTGGGAGGCAGAAGGAAGGAGAGTAGGACTGAGGAAGGCCTGCTAGCAGAGGCACAGGACTTATGTCAGGAACAGTGAGTGGGCATCAGGGAAGAGGGGCAGATGGATGTGGTGGGCAGGCTGGATCTTGAAGTGCTGGAACGTCAGGCTTGGGAGTTCCAACTGGAACCTTCTGGAAAGGAACACGTCAATAAACACTCCACCATCCAATTGCTGTCTTTGGAGGCAAACACGCCCCTGCATGAACAGAAGCAGCTTCCTCCTGCTCAGCGGACCACACAGGCCCACCCTGCTCTTGCTGGGATGCTGCCAGTCTCAGGGAGCAGTCTGGGCAATCTGCTTGTTCATTAGCAATTGTAAGCGCTTGTGCAGTGTGAATGCGCTACTACCGTGAAACTGAAAGTCTATAAACGGTTTTAACTCTTGCCTTTAGGGCTGGCCGACTTCACCACAGTGAGAGGGGCTAGGAGAAGAAGCCATGGCGACAGCAGTCTACAAGGTTCAGCAGTGAGAAATCCCACACTCCCCCAGGGACATGCAGGGTGTGGACAGCTGTCACCTTGGAAGGAAGGGCGAGACTCCTAGTTGGAGGGAGGTGGACAAGGCCCCCTCTGAGCAGGGCTAGATGCCACTACTTGCCTTCCCTCTGCTGCTGTGCCAGCTCTTACCTCTGCAGAAATCAAAGGATGACTTTCTGGAAGAGTCAATCAGGTCTCCAGACTAGCTAAAGTGGCACAGTGCAAAGAGAAAGACCCTCCAAGGCACGAGTGAGATGTACATGCCCAAGCTCAGCCCCTGCCTTCTTTCAGATGCTCCCAGGGGGTGCAGCTCCACTTTCTTTCCAGGTGGGAGGCCTTCAGATGACCTAAGCAGACAGCAGGAAGCACTGAAGGATCCCAGCATCCGGACATGCCTGTTTGCTCATTGCTCCATCTACCTGTCTGTGGGCCTCCACTCTCCCTGATGGCAGATCAAACAGGAAAGCAAGGCCAGGGAAAGAGCCCTTCAGAGGACACAAACTGCAGAGTACAGAAAGCCTAATAAATACTACTGACACACTCAAACGGTAGGATCTCATATTCAGCAATTAAGAACAGGATGCTATGTCACACCAAACAATGTCTTTTTTTTTCCATTCATTGATTTAGCTCATAAATAAAGTCATGCACAATTATGATACATAATACAGTATGTTCACAATGGCATGGCTAAATTAAACCAATTAACACAACAATTGTCTTTTGTAATGTAAAACAAAGAAGCAAAAATGACAAGCTCAGCTGAAAAGATAAAGAACTACTCCCATCCCCCTACAGCCACTCCAAAGGAAAGCCAAAGATAGTAGCCACACCTCCTTTTCCAACAGGTTTTCCACCCCACCAAGAAATAAACCAAGAAAAGAGGGGAAAAGAAACAAAGTGGAAAATGATGGCAAAGGGAATTTCCATGGAAACTGAAGGCTGACAGACTCTTGCCAGTGTGACCAAGACAGCAGTGTCAGCAGCTTGCCTTCTCCAGCACACTAACTGTGACACATCAGTCTACCGGAGGAAATAAGACCTGAATCCAGCCAACAGGGGTTCCAATGAGACGTAGGCACAGGCCTTTAGAGTCTAGATGACAGCCATGTATGGAAGGCCTGCAGATCCACAGAGGTCTGCAAGTGGATGACTACATTAAAACCTGGAACTGAAAGAGTCTGAACCGCTCACAAAGCTAGTATTAAAACCACAGTAGGAGGCCGCTCGCTCCTTTCCATTGTGCTGAGCCTGCTCACCCTCCCGAACTGAAGAAATTTATGGACAAGAAGTTATCGTTGAAGTTAAATGGTGGCAGACATGTACAAGGAATACATAAAGGAATTCATAAAGGGCTTTGATCCCTTTATGAATCTTGTGATTGATGAGTGTGTGGAGATAGATGGCAACTAGTGGGCCACAGAATAACATCGGCATGGTGGCCATACGAGGAAACAGCAGCATCATGTTAGAAGCCTTGGAAAGAGTCTAAACAATGGCTGCTCAGCAGAGGAGTTCACATCCTTCCCCAAAGGACTGCTTGACTGGGGTGTATAATTGGGTCATGTACATTTTCATAAGAAACTCTTTGCTAAATAAACCTTTGTGATACTCAGAAAAACAAAACAAAACATGGTGACAGGGCACAAGAGGGCCCAGTGCCAGGCATGGGGTCCGTGCACACCTGTAATCCCAGTACTTAAGAGACTGAGGTAAGACTGCTGTTGAGCTGAGAACAGCCTGAGCTATACAGTGAGATCATGTCTCAAAGAATCAGAAAGATACCAAGTGTGGAGGTGAACACCTTTAATCTCAGCACTCTGGGGGCAGAGGCAGGTGGGTGTTCATGCTACTTAGCAAAGTGTTCTGTAGAACATGGAACTACTTCTGTGTGGTTGGACTGGCTTTTAAGTCTGTCTACTTCCAAAAGAAATAGATATCTCAAATTAGGGCGTGTCATGCTGTGAATTGGAGGCCAGCCTGGTCTACATGAAACCTTGTCTCAAAACAAAACAAACAACAAAAAAATAAGCAGAACAACAGTTTTGTATTTTGGGAAGTCCATTTCCACCACTAGTCAAGCATCTCTTATATCCAATTAGTCAGAAATTCCAACTTGAATGAACAGTTGACATGCCCTAATTTAAGATATCTATTTCTTTTGGAAGTAGACAGACACAAAGCCAGTTCGACCATGCAGAAATACTTCCACGTTGCACAGAACACTTTGCTAAGTGGAACAGCCACACTGGCTTTAACCTATTTGCTCTAGTCCCCCACAGTGAATGTCTGCTTCTGACTCCATGGTGAAAATGCTTACTTGCTTATAATTATCTGCCATGGGGAAGAGCAGGGAAGCCTTCCTGAAAGCAGTCAGGAGTCTGTTAAAACAGAGTGAAGCCCTCACCTCTAATCGCAGACCCGAGCCAGGGCAGGCCCTCAACATAACCTGCTGACTGACTGAAAGGATGGTGCTAATCCCGTAAGTGTGCAGCTTCGGACTCCACACCAGTGTGCTGCTTCCCGGCACAGGGTGGAAACGTCCCCAAGGGAGTCTGCATCCGAGAACACCCCCATCAGGCCCATCTTAACTGCTATAGAATGCATGCTCCTGGGATTTGGTTTGGTTTCTGCATCTGTCATACACAACAGCCTCCTGACAAGACAGGGCCAAATGAGTTCCTAACACAGGTATTAAAGCAGAGAAGGTGGGTGTGCCAGCACACCTGGAATCCCAGTGCTTGCAAGGCTGAGGCAGGAGGTTGGAGAGGTCAAAGGCTGCTTGGGTTGCCTCAAAAAGAAAAAAGAATGGGGAGGAGAGTAATTTTCTTCAGTGGTATAGCTACTGGCAAGATGCCCATTTGCCCATTCCAGTAAGTAACCCTTACCCAGGCTCATGCAAGCAACACTAACTCAGGGAACCACAAAAAACAAAACAAAACAAAACAACAACAACAACAACAACAACAAAAACAACCCTCCATGTGGTTATTTATATATTGTTCATGATCTAATAAAGCTTGCCTGGAGATCAGAATGCAAAGTTAGCCGCGGCCATCGAGGCCGGGCAGTGGTGGTACACACCTTTAATCCCAGCAGCCACACTAGTTAGCCACAGAGCCGGGTGGTGGTGGTGGTGGTGGTGGTGCACTCCTTTAACCCCAGCACTAGAGAGGTATGTATATAAGACAGGAGCAGGGCCTCAGAGCTGGCAATTAGTCTCCAGCCACGTGGAGGAGAGGACGGCCCTCACCAGAGAGGTAAGAGCTCTCTGGTGGCTCAGCTGCTTTGCGTCTCTGATCTCCAGGCAAGCTTTCTTAGATCATAAAAGGTATCACCACACCAAAACATGAAAGTAGGAGGGTCTTGTTGGGAAGCTGGATCAGAAGGCAGCACTGAGGGGTGAAAAGTATGTCAAGAAATTAAAAAACAAACAGACACAAATACCCACATTTAAGCAAGAAGGATTATTTATGAAGTGTCTTGACAGGTGTCATGTGTACAAAGGAGGGAACCCTCCAACAGCCCCTATAACCTATTAGAACTTCAGGGACTACAAAGTCCTTATCAATGGTCAATATAAGCCTTTCTCTGAATGGCTGTCTGATCTGAGGTGCTGGTGGAAGCTACCGATTCTCAGAAAATAGTCAGCTGAGAGACTGAATGAAGGGCAGAAATACCAGACAGTGTGACTGGCAGGCTAGCACTTCCTAGAACACAGGAGCAGCCATGACTGAGGAGCGCACAGAGATGGTGCCTGTGTCTGGTCAGCTCACCTACGATGGATATAAGTACCCAAGAGTAATGACAGAGGAGCACATTTTATTAACCGAGTCTCATTATAAATGAAACAGAAAATTTATGTTGAACAAAGTACATTCAAAACCCACAAATCACCAGAAGCTGTCTTCTGAATAGAAAACAATACTTCATATAGCCCACGCTAGCCCCAAACTCCCTTCAAAGCTGAGGATTACCTTGTACTATTCTTCCTAGTCTTCCCAGTCCTGGGACTATATATCAGCACACCTGGTTTATTGGGTAATGGGGATGGGGCCCAGCTCTCATGTCTCTCCACCCCCAGCCTGTTTCACTCTTCACACACAGAAGTTAACAACATAACATACAGCGAAGACTTAAGAAATGGGGTAGTTTAGTGGCACCTGCCTGGTATGCATGAGGCCCTGGGCTTGATTCCCAGCAACACACACACACACACACACACACACACACACACACACACACACACCCTTAATATATTTCTACTTTATTTATACATTCATGTAATAAATATGCAAGATGTAATGTGCTTGATGTTACCATATTGTAATATAAAATATAGTGTTTAAACAATGGAGTCCAAATTAGCTAATCAACACCAAGCGCCAGTTTTGATTTGAAAAATTTAAAGATTTATTCTAATTGGGTGGTGTGTGTATGCTGTGATCCAGGTGCCCACAGAGGTCAGAAGAGGATGTCAGGTCCCTTGGAACTGGACTCACAGGTGGTTGTAGTCACCCCCTGTGCATGCTAGGAACCAATTGGGTCCTCTGGAATTGTAGTACTCACTCTTTACCACCAAGCTATCACTCCAGCCCCTTGATTTTAAATGACCATAATGAATAAAACTATATGTTATAAAGAAAATCTATGCCCCAAGACTCCCAGAGCAATGACAGAGAATGAGGAAGGACAGACATGCCGGGCGGGGAAGCACAGGCTGCAGCAAGTGCTGGACAAGGGTTAGAACAGAAGGTTGTGGAAATGACAAGGGAAGGCAGACCAAATAGTGCTGTAGAGCTGTCCAAACAGGAAGAAGGGCAGCAGTGGATACTCCCTAAGCTGGCTGGCAGGGAACCTCTCCTGGGAACAGCGGGCAATTTCACTCTTCGAGCACCTTCTGCTCTGAGCCTGAAGTGCCAGCCAGTCAATTATATTTAGAAAAACCACAGCTAGTCTAGGCTGAGACCCAGATGAGAAGCAGGAGAAATGAAAGCCCAGGCTCCCCACTGAACTGGACCGCTAAACTCCCAGAAGAGGACTGGCTCTAGCAGACAACTGACACTTCAGCTACAATACAATCTGTTCCACACAGTTCACGGTGGGCCTTAGAACCAGAGCTAAGTAACCGTGGACAAAGAAGGCAGAAGTGCAGAGTCTCCAGACAGTCGAGTCTTAGGAGGCTGAAAGTGACTGCAGGGACAGGTACCTAGGCTGCAAGTGCAGCCACACAGAGGAGCAGAGGGTGTGTGTGTGCGCACACGTGCATGCATGCATAGATGCATGCATGCATGTAAAAGATGCAGAAAAGCAGCTTTTACATGGTGCTGGGTAACAGCCCTACTGCTAGCACAGCTGTTCAAAACACCAAACTCTTCAACACCAGCCAGGACCTCTGTCACTGCTGCTGACCCCAAGTCATTTACAAGAACAGGCCACTGTATACAATCTCATTAAAATGACTCCTCGGTCCCTAAGGATGGTATTTTCAGCACTGAGAATGACAGCCTTGAGAAGCCCAACTGTGGCTGGGGGTGGGAGAACCCTGGTTCAAGGCCCTGTAGTGGGTGGCTAGGAATGAATGACTTAATGCAAGTCAATGAATTTGTCCTTACACTGTATTTAGAAGCAGCATTCTGAGTCCAAGGCAGCAGCTCACAGGCACTGGAGCTGCCCCTTACCTTACACGAATTACACCAATAATTAGGATGACACGCCTGTCTTAGACTCCCAAGTGTCCCTGACTTTTACCCTAATTTTTACAGCCCTGATACAAGCATCTTTTTAAAATCACTTATGTTTTCTGTTAAATGTCATGAATTTCACCTTGGGCAGAAATCAATATGGAGAAAATGAATCAGACTTACAGTAATTGATGTCAATCAAACATATTGGAAGCAGTATCTACTGAAGTGCTGAGAACCACAAAACTGTTCCCGTAAGAGAACAAGCTAAAAAAAATTGACTTTCACTTCTGTTTTGTTTACCTTCTGCTTTCCATCAGGCCAGTAAAACTTCACCCCAGCCCCTGGCTGCTTGCCGGGGGACAGTGGGATAGCTGACTAACAAGGATTTGGCAGGCATCTGCAAGAGCAAGGTCCACAACTTTCCTGGCAGGAACCAGGCTGCCCACCACATTTCCTCCTGCCAAGGTCCCAGGGGAGAGGCAACATAGGACACCAGTGAAATCCCTGCTTTGAAATGATACAGCTCTCCTTACACACCTCCTTACACACTGGAGGGATGCTCCCTGAAAGCTTATGAGCGTGAGGGAGCAGAAAACAGCTCATTAAAATGAAATGGTTTTGGTTAAGATTTTCCCAAGTACTTGGAAAGCTGTGGGAGGCTAGCCAGAACCAAGGGAAAGGCACAGGCACTGCTATCACCAGCCAAATGAGTCTGCGGAGTATCTTCTAGATGCCACACACTTTTCTGCCTGCCATGAAAGGGACCAAGAGTGAAGGAGGAACAGAGAGGGAGGCATGGCAGCACTCAAAGCACTGGAAGGGATGGACCTGTGAAGCCACAAAAATAAAATCACAAGCGGATGCAGAGAGGCTGTGTGACTTCCCAAGCGAGGAGGCAAGGGTGAGGCTAACACAGCACTCCTTCGGCTCATTGGGACACTGTGCTCAGACCTGGAGCAGCATAGTCAGACCTCAGCTGCTCAGCCCTGCATGGAGAGGTGGAGGTGAGCTACACAGGAGGCCCCTGTCTCAAAACCAAGTCAAACCACAAAGTATATTACTGGCTAAATTCATTATTTTCAACATTTTAGAAAAAAAAAAAAGGAATAGGGATATTAAAATGCAAGAAAATTTGGACTAGGTGTAGCCTTTAATCCCAGCATTTAGGAGACAAAAGGCAGGTGGATTTCTGTGAGCTTGAGGCCAGCCAGTTTACCTGTGAGTTCCAGGACAGCCAGAGCTATATAATGAAACCCTGTCTTGTGGGGTGAGGCAGGTGTGGGGAGCAAGGAAATGTAAAGACTGGGGGCTGGGGTGATGGCTCAGTGGTTAAGGAGGAACCAGTTTGGTTCCCAGCGCCCACATGGTGGCTCACAACTGCAAATCCAGCTCCAGGGTGTCTGACTCCCTCTTCTGGCTACCGAGGGCAATGCACACAAGTGGCACACAGATATCCATACAGGAACAACACCCATATACATGAAAGAAAAAAAAAATGGGGGCATTTTGAGACAGGGTCGCACTGTGAAGCCCTGAAATTCACTATGTAGATCAGGCTAGCCCAAAACATGTCCTGCTGCTGCCACTGCCTCTGGAGCACTGTAGGAGTAACAGTGTGTGCCATGTTCAGAGAAGCAAAGGGAATTTCAAGACCTACAGTAGCATGGTTGTCCTTGCAGTGAAGGTACTCCACCCTAAGTCCTGGAGAAGAGTGGGCAGAGTGGTTCTGGGTCACAACCCGCCCCATGTTCAACTCAATTGTGTTCCTTGGGAGGCAGAGGCAGGCGGATCTCTGTGAATTTTTGAGGCCAGCCTGGTCTACAGAATGAGTTCCAGGACATTTAGGGCTACACAGAGAAACCCTGTCTCAACAACAACAACAACAAAAAGGAGGAGGAGGAGGAGGAGGAGGAGGAGGAGGAGGAGGAGGAGGAGGAGGAGGGAAAGAAAGAAAGAAAGAAAGAAAGAAAGAAAGAAAGAAAGAAGGATGTTAAGTTGGCTAGGTGTGGTGATGCTCCTCTTTAACCACAGCAGAGAAGACAGAGAGGCAGATTTCTCTGAGTTCCAGGCCAGTCAGGTCTACACAGTGAGACCCTGTCTAAAAAACAAACAAGCACATACACAAAATAGTCAAACATTAAACTGTTCAGTTCAAGTTCAATAAGTAAACTGGGGGTGAGGCAGGGGTGGGGTGGGGCAGGGGTGTGGGGAAGCTGAATTAGAACACCTGATGCACAGGTATGAGAGTCTGCGCTTGGATCCTGGCACCTAAGCAAAAAGTTGGGTGCATCTGTGTGCTCTATCAGCATTCTATCTGGGAAGAGACAGGAAGAAGCCCCTGGAGTTTGTTGGCCACCAAAGGCACTGATGACTTGAGTTGGACTCTTGGAACCCAAATGGTGGAACACAAGAATGGACTTCCACAGGTTGTCTTCTGATCTCCATATTCAAACACACACACACACACACACACACACACACACACACACACACACACACACACACACACAAAAAAAAAAAAAAAAAAAGACAGCTACATTCACATCCCAGCACCAAGCTCAGCCTGGGCTGTACAGCAATGCCTGCCTCAAACAAACAAAACAAGTAATGAAAGCAGCTCCATTCAGAACACGACTGCCTGCCTCTGCCTCCCGAGTGCTGGGATTAAAAGCGTGAGTCACCAACGCCCGGCTTTAATTTATTAATTTTACAATGGGGACAGGCAGCAAGCCTTCAGTAGTGACCTGTGATCACCTGCAGAAGCTTCTAGAGCTGGAAGATGCCAGCCCTTCCAGCCTCCTCAGCTCCTGTGGCATGGACACAATCTGAAAGTGTGCACACCACTCTTCCCCTAAAGCCTAAAATGACAGGTTAGCAAGAGACAAGGACTCCTAAAACCCAAGGTGGACAAGGAATTCAGGAACACTGATGCCACACACACACACACACACCACTACGCAAGGGCTGTGACCTCCCACTATGCTGCAGGTTCTGAGAAAGCAGTGAACTGCAGCCGCCTGTGCTTACTGGAGCAGCCATGTATGAGGGTCATACACTTGCCACCAGTTTCTGTCCTTGCCTTCAGCTTGGGTCAAGTGTTGGAGGGACAGGTGGTTCTTCCAAGTTCTGTGTCCTCAGTGAGGGGTAGACCATCTGTGGACACAAGCTCACTGTGCTGAGCAAAAAGCATGTCAAGAGTATGAAATTGAAAGTAAAGTCTTTGAAAGTGCCTGCTGGGGAGTCCTCTAGCTCAGAAGACTGGTGACAGGCCACCTGTCCTTACAGACTAAGGCCGGCATCTATGGTAGGAAACCAACTGAATTCCGTGCTTCAGGTGCTCAATGCAAACTACAGGCACAGGGCCAGGAGAGCAGGGACTGCCCTTTCCCACAGTGTGCTCAGGGACTGCACAGCGTCACTCTGGGCCCTTGCCACATGACAGTGGGCTTTGGCCCAGCCTGTAACTGCACACACTGTTGCTAGACTTTTTGCCTCTGCTTTCTAGACAGGGGACATACTCTTGGGCACAGCTCAGTTGAGGAATATGTAGGATCTAACCATGTCAGAAGGCGCCAAGGGGAGGCTGTGGATTGGGGTGAACATTACAGGCAGCAGAGAGAGAGACAGAGAGAGAGAGAGAAACAGAGAGAGAGAGACAGAGAAAGAGAGAGCAAGACAGAGAGAGAGAGAGAGAGAGAGAGAGACAGAGACAGAGACAGAGACAGAGACAGAGCATATCACTGAACAGACTCACTGACAACACCATTCCCCAGCTGCCTACGAGCAACTTCCAGTTCTGTCATGTGGGGAGAAGCAGGGCACGAGAGAGAAGTTCCTCAGACTAGGCCTCTGCCCAGTGCCTCTGCTGTAGAACTGCCAGCTCTAACAGGCACATTCCTGAAGGCCACATTCCACACAACCAGACCCTAGGCTCCCTCCAGTCTCCTGTCCATCAGAAAATGAGTGGGTCTACAATGGTGACATCTAGAGTCCACAGGGAGCCCTGAGGCATGCTGATTAAGAGACCAGCAGGAGACACAGCACTGGTATCTACTAAGCTCTCCTTGTTCCCTGAGCTGACAGGAGGTCCCCAGCATCTCCTGGCCTTGAGATTTTACCATCCTTTCTAAATTGAAGGTGGAGGTGGTGATGGCTCCTTTCATTCTTAATAAGACATTGGCTATGACACTAGGATTCATTCTACAACTCAGAGAAAGGCGAGTGACACCTGACTAATGTTTGTAATTGCTACCTCCCTCCTGAACACTGGGATTAAAGGATACTCCACCAGGATGGCTTAGAGGGTACTTTTTGAGGACAGAAATTTTAGCCTGTAATCCCAGTATCTGGGAGGCTGAGGAAGAATGTGGGTTCCAGGATAGCCTGGGCTACATGGGAAGACTGTCTCAAATGCATTTACATTATCCTAAATACAGAGATGGACGCACACACACATCTGGCCATGCTCTACCTGCAAAACCATGCTGCAGCTTCACAGACACACAGGGGTGGGGAGGAAGGGTAGAAGAAGGTCTACAGGAACCTGCAATGACATCACTGAAATTTTGAGAAAAAATCTGAGTGGCACAATCCAGCTCTAGTGAGGAACTGCAGTGATGGGAGTCGGGAGGTCTCTACCACTCTTCTATGGCAAAGATGAAGTACAATGTAAGAAGATATATTCTTTTTGTTGTTGTTTGTTTGATTTTTGAGACAGGGTTTCTCTGAGAAGCCCTGGATGTCCTGGAACTCACTCTGTAGACCAGGCTGGGCTCAAACCCAGAGATCCACCTGCCTTTGCCTCCTGAGTGCTGGGATTAAAGGTATGCACCACCACCTGGTTGGAAAATAAGAATTTTTAATAAGGGTAAAAGGTTGCATCAGGACTTGTGATGTATAAACACTGTACCTAAACCACCAGCTAGTTGAAGCAAAGTGCTTAACACTTAAAAAGCCTGGAGCAACTCCACTTCCCCAGAGTGGTGAGTCAGAGGCAAAATGCTGAGACGCCCACTTAGGTCACATACCAGCCCTTCCTCCCTGGACTCTCCTTGAAGCCACTTCTAAAGCAAAGGTACAGGCTATGCCCCAGGCCCCACTGAAGCGCCTGAAAGTTCCTCAGAGCAGCCCAGGGCCTAAATTGCTCACACAACTCCTACTTTTCCTTCCCAGCACTCATCTCTGCAGCTCGCCCTGGCTCTCTTCTGTGACCTCAGACACAGGATCCTGGTTAGCACACTGCCCAGCCACTGCTGTCAGAAGTGTGAATGACTCAGGAGTTCACCTAACATACTTGAACTTGCAGGTGATACTCAGAATGCCGAGAGGGGAAGGGCCGACTGGCTGCAGAGGGTCCTTAGAACCCCGTGACTCTGACTGACCCCAGAAACAGAGGTAGCCCATCTCACATGCACCACACTTGTAGTGGGCCACAAGGTGAAAAGTATGCAATCAATCCACAGGACCCTTCTTAAACCGGTTGCAAGCCTGAGGCCTCAGACATCAGCTGTCTCAGGGAGAAAAACTGCCCCACTAAAGCCTCCTTTTCCTGGGGGATGAAAGGGAAAGGGATGGTATGCAGTTAACACCTGAAAGTTACCGTAGGTGACAAGTCCACAGAGGACTCCAGGCTAGGCAGCAGGGGCACCAGGTGCAAAGGACGTAAAGCCAAAGGAAGACAACCCAAATCCCTGTAAAGCGTGATGATAGCTAGGGAAAAGGAGGAATGAAACACTGAGTGGTGTAAAATGTTCTGGAGAGTTCAAAAGGGACAGCAGAAAGCAAGAGTCCCTTGTCCCCCATCACAACAGAGCTGTGCTTTAAATTAAACGCTCGCGTGACTGTGCAAAGTTAAACTGCAACTCTGGGACCTCAATGCAAGATTACAGGTATGGACCAGCAGCCCAGTTCTGGGACATCAGTTTCAAGAAAGCTGGAGAGAGGCACCAGCTTGCAGTGAGAGTGCACAAAAGAGCAGATGATGGTTTCAGGTTTCAAGTTAAGATGGCCAAGGCCAGGCAAACATACAGGGTTTCACTGAACCTCAAGACTCCTCAGGCCTCCCCAAAGCAGGACAAACAAGGATCAAGGGGACAAGACAGAGGAAGGAGCCTTCCTTGTTACAAAACATCCTCCAAATAAAAGGGTCAAAGCCATACTTAAAAAAGAACGCACTAGACCCAGGTGGTGGTGCATTTAATGCCTTTAATCCCAGCACTCAGGAGGCCCAGAACTCTGACTTCGAGGTCAGCCTGATCTACAAAGCAAGTTCCAGGATAGCCAGAGCTACACAGAGAAACCCTGTCTTGAAAAACCAAATAAACCAAAATAACTGAAAAAAAAAGACTGTACTAGAAAATGTACTGGATCTTATGGACACGTGACTTCCGGTATATTTTTATGAAATGTGCTGTTTGTATGGGTTAAAGGCTGGATACAGAAGTGATTTCTAGGACTAAGAGACCTTTCTCAGAGAAACTTGCCACGAGCTGGAGAAGACCCAGGCTCACGGGGAGACACTGGCCAACAGCAATGTGCTGTTTATAGCACAGCTTCCACAGCTAAAGCCAACCCCTCTGAGATCACAACTACTAAGTGGAGAAAAGTCCCAGACCCTTCCATCATACTGCACCAGATATACTTAGGAGCAATGTGTGTTCCCAGGAAATCAGTCCCCTCAGGCCCCAATAGCCCCTCCTTGGTGCAGCACTCCCAGGTAGGCCTCTTCAGAAGCAGTCCATCAAACCTTCCCTCTGGGTGGACATAGGTGTCCTCATCCTTTGGCAGGTGAGTGCCAGATGTCAAGCCAGGGGCCAAATGCTTGTGTGAACTAGCATTCACCAGCTAGTTTAGAGCAGCTCCCCCAAGACACCTTGGCCAGCTGGGTTCACCAGCAGAAGCTCAGACCTGGGCAATGTGTTAGAGCACAAGTTGGGGTACAGGCCATTTGTGGGTACAGGAAGGGGGTGATGAACAAATCAAATTGTCACAGGCTGCCTGTCAGTCCTTGACCCAAACCTCCAACTTCCTGCACCCAGTAAAGTTCAGCGGAGCCACCAGGAACTGAAGTGCTGCACTTTGTCTGATGGGCCCTGTCTGAAAATTGAACTTAAGAAAAGACGTGGAGGACAGTGACCTTGCCTCTAAAAGTTGCTATCTTGTGCAATGTGATCCCCAGGGAAAAGAATGACACCAAGTTCATGCATGTCTGTGATGAATCACCTGGGCTCCACAGCCCTCATGGCAGCACTACTCGTGGGAACTCAGCAAAGCACTTAAACTGACTAGGCTGCTACAAAAGACCATGTGTTTCAGAAACAGGTGAAGAGACCCACACCTGGGAACCCAGAAAGCATGAAGGTCATGCAGATTCCCTAAGAGCAGCCTGGCACTGCTCTCTAGCCCTAGAAACTAGTCTGATGGTAGGCTTTGGTGCTCAAACCTACTTCCTGCAGCCCAAATGCAGACTGTACACCCAAATCCTTTAGCCATCAATCTGATTTTAAGAAAAAAGAGCCAGGCAGTGGTACCACACACCTTTAATCTCAGCACTCATGAGGCAGAGGATCTCTGTGAGTTCCAGGACAGGCTCCAAAGCTACAGATAAATCCTGTCCCTGCAAAAAAAAAAAAAAAAAAAAAAAAAAAAAAAAAAGGAGGAAGGGAGGGAGAGAGGGAGGGAGGGAAGGGAGAGAGGGAGGGAGGGAGGGAGGGAGGGAGGGAGAGAGGAAGGAAGGAAGGAAGGAAGGAAGGAAGGAAGGAAGGAAGGTCGCCTCCAGTGGCTTAGGAGCCTGAGAAGGGTCTGCAGTCACAAACCCCTCAGGCACAACTCCAGTGATCCTCATTCATAAAAACCATTGCCAAGTGAAATTACGTGACAGTAACAGAAACCCTCAGGTACACTGCAGAGATTACGGCTGTGTGCAGGGTGTGTACCGTAGTAGCCTCCACTCCCCGCACTGTTTCTACAGGAAAACACAACCAGAACACCAACCAATCTCTGGGCTCCTGAGGCGTACATATCTGTGGCCGAGAACTGTCTGGACTCGAATGCATACTTACCATTCTGACCCTGTGCCAGCTAAAAAAAAAGTTTGTCTGAACATTGTTTTGTGAACTGATCCAAGTAGGATTTAAGGTGTTGTGCATCGGGTAATAAGCAGGGAGACTCAAAAGCCAGGTATCCCATGACACCAAGACCCAGGACAGCTTCTACTAAAGCCAGGTATCCCATGACACCAAGACCCAGGACAGCTTCTACTAAAGCCTCTCTTAGCTCAAGGACATTTAGAAACCTGTTTCTGAAGGTTGCTTATTATCCATCTTTCAGTTTACTTGTCTCTGTGGCTATAAGCCCATGCTTGCTTCTGCCGTCCTCTTCAGTGGCCACTGCCAGAGTACAGAGAGGCAGACAGAAGCCATGACAGACCAGAATGCCACACAAGCATCTTATGGCTAGCCTGCAGCCCGTGAGGCATTCCAAGGTACACTCAGGGAGATGCCACAGATCTGGGTTACTACCTCCATGGCTAACATCACATTCTTGTCTTCTTATGGGGAAGCAGCCCTAAGATTCCCCCATGTCTGCAACTGCTAGTGGTCACAGCAGAGGCCACAGGAAGGAGACAGCAGTACAAAGAGCAGGACTGTAGGGGCACCAGGAGCTCAGTTACAGCCCAGCCCGGCCCAGCAGACTGGAAACCCCACCAGCTTGTATGTCAGCCCTGTGACAACCCTGTCATCTCCTCCACCTCTGCCCTTCAGCCTGAATCCTAGAAAGGCATTTCCGGGCTTCAAAGCTGTCTTTAAACAGCACTGAGGATTTGGAGGCTTGGCCTTGCTGGCCGGCACATCAGCATTGGACAGGGTCTGCTCCCTTCACACTCAGCTACTCTAAAGAAAGGAGACCCAAGGCTGAGGAGCAGTAGAGCAGCTCACACGTCCAGGGTGCTGGCAGGGAAGAGCGCCTGCTCCTGGGCCACACGTTTGGTCACTCGGTGCTCTCTGACTAAGCAGCTCTCCTCTATGTCAGGATGCTCACAGGAGTTCTGTTCATGCCAGGGGCAGAAGATCACAAGTGCCTTTGTTTTAAACTCAATCACCTCCATAGGAATCCCCTTGTGTCAAATGCACTGGGGTTCAAGCAGCCCAAACAACCTTCTGCACTTGAGTGCAGGCTGACAGCTTCAGGTCACTCCTGCTTTAGGCCTTCCCTCTTCTCCACTCACACCACACCACACACTTTGTAAGCTCCCAGGGAGAGGAAGTCCAGAGCCAACAATCACTGACTAGTTTTCAGGACTGGACAAGGACAACACTTGAAGAAAAGAGCAAAGATTTCAAATACAGATAAACACCTCACCTGCCCAGAACTTTTGCCGGGTGCTTTCTGGCAAGATCAAGATCTCAGGAAATACCAAACAAATGAAAATGCAGAGATAACGTAGGCAAGATGACCTAACTGCTGAGAACACAAGCTTCCCTTCTCACTAGCTCTTCATGCTTAGTAGCTCCCAGCCACAAAAATCATATGCGAAGGGAGCTGCTTCCTGCAGGCTGACAGCCTGACTCAGCCCCTCCACTTCCTCTCAGCTCAGCCCAGCTCCCACCACTGCCATCTCTCCCTGGGCCAGCACCCTAGAACGCAAAGCTGGAGTGGCAGGGCCCGTGCACGCCAGGAGCACACAAAGGATCAAGCATCAACATGGCCTGGACGGGCCCTCTGAGTGGGGACATGTAAATCTCTATGAGTGCCACCAGCAAGTGCACATAGCTTTCCCTCAGAAAGGGTTTCTAGGCTTGGTGGGGCTAAACTAATATGGGTGCACCTGAGAAAAAGAACGCACAGACAGGTACTCTCCATGTGGTAGTCCTATACCTGGGGACTAAGACGCAAACCACAGACACAAACCTGACAGTCAGTAACCAACCATCAGTCTCAGCACTGCACACTGATGCTGTGGGAGGAGCCAGGCATTGAACTTAGATCTGGGAAAGGCAGTCGGGGGGAGGTGGGAGAGATGCCTCAGGTGTACAGGGGAGGAAGCAGAATTCTCTCCAGGGAAGGCAGATGGTTCCAGGAGGGAGATAAAGCACAGGCAAGGGGTCACAGTGACAGGATCATCTCAGGGCAGCAAAGAACTTCCCAAGTCGCACCCAATGGGGGAGGGGGGCACGGAGAGTGATGTGTCCAGTGCTCTGAATTCAAGGCCTCCAGTATTTAGGGGTAAATATGAGAGAGGTGAGCAGTGGCTGGGGCAACATCTGGGAGTTAAAGAACAAATGGACACACTCAGGACCCAGGCCCAAGATTAGCCAGAGGTAGAGATAAGAAAAGTAAAAGAGAGAAAGCTATGGAAACCAGAGACAACTTTCAAGAAGTGCTAGGGAGCTTTCTCAGTGCTGTCCAGATGCTTGAGGAATGACAGTGACAAGAATGCAACAGAGCAGGGCACAGCTGCGCACACATGCCTTTAATCCTAGCACTTGGAGGCAGAGGCAGGGAGATCTCTATGAGTCTGTGGCTAGCCTGATGTACAGAGCGAGTTCCAGGACAGCCAGAGCTACAAAGAGAGCCTGTGCTTTGAAACAAAAAACAAGAAAAGGGAGGATGGGAGAGAGAGAGAGAGAGAGAGAGAGAGAGAGAGAGAGAGAGAGAGAGAGAGAACACACGAGAGAGAGCCAGAGAGCAAACAGACAGAGGTCAACCACACTAAATGGTGCTCAAATCACGATGAAGTATCTTGGGCAGAGCAAAGCGGAAGCCAGCTAGCAGAGAGGAGGAGCCCAGTGTCAGACATTATGTCAGTGGCTTGGGAACATGAAGCCCAGCTTCCCTGTGCCAAGGAGTAACTGGAAGGTGAGCAATGGGCACAACGCTAATTTACTGCAAAACTTACCTGCAGCTACAGCACTCAGGAAGCTGAGGCAGGAAGGCCTGTGTTCAAGGCCAACCTGGTCTGAAGACAGTCTATATTACACAGAAAAACCCCGTTTCAAGAAAAAATAACAGTGGCTGACCATGGTCTTGGGGAATAGAGACACAGCTGGAAATCTGGATGCAGGAGAAAGCCGGAAGAGGGAAGCAGATAAGTGAAGGGCCATGGAAGAGGGAGCTGTGGGCAGAGGAGCTGGGCTTGGGGAACGTCAAAGGATGGGGCAGCTGGGGCAGGGGACAAGACCAAGACCCTGACATGGCCCAGGAGTGGAACAGCAGCCTTGGGAGGAGACAAGACAGACCCCAAGACAGGTAAAGTGAAGAGACAGAGAACAATGGATGGGAGGGACATGCTTAAAATACAAGTAGCAGCACAAGCAAGGCCAGGCTAAATGCCCCGCCCGGCACGTATGTGGGCACATGCACACACCTGCACTTTTGCAACCCCAAGAGGTTTCCCTCTCCTGGCAGAGGGCAATCAAGGAACTGAGCCTGAGGCTGAGCTTGCACTGTGCAAACTCACTCTACTGTTCTCCTAAAGGCCCTGTCTAGTGCCAGTGTATGGCCAGGGGCAGCTGTGTCTCAGCAATCAGGACCACAGGCTTGGGACACCAAGTGGCTTCTCTGTTCTGCCACTGTTGCTCCCACACATGCTCTAAGATGCTACTGGGACATGTACAGGATGCACAGTAAAAGCAGACAGGGACAGCTACTACCAGAGACACTACACCATGAAGACAAACCAGGCACACGTGTTCTAGGTGGTCATCCACCAGTAGGGAAAAGCCTCTCTGAGGTCTTCAACCATTAGTAATCAGCCATTTGCTTCTGTCCTGAGAATGCATCTTGGTTTGTAACCCAACAATTCTCCTGTGTCAGCCTCCCAAGTGCTGGGACTACAGCTGGGACTACCACTTGTACTGGCAGAGGATATGGCTAGGTGGCAGAGCCTTGGCCTGGCATGTAGAAGCTCTGGGATTCGTTCTCAGCTCTGCATTGTTTTTGCACAGATGAACACACGCGCACACGCGCGCACGCGCGCGCGCGCGCGCACACGCGCACACACACACACACACACACACACAGAGTGCAATGTGCTTCTCCTACACATAAGCTTCATTACCAGAATTAAAAGAATGAAAAGGGGCTAGTAATACAACTCAGTGGTTGAGCACTAGTCTTGCATGAGAGGCCACAGGTTCAATTCCTAGCACCATCAACACCTGCAAAATAAACAGCTGATATTTTCACAAGGATGGTGTCTGCAGATAATTAGTTTTGACTGTTTCTATGTGGTCAGGAGTTTGATGACTGTAAATAGAAAACTGGCAGTAAGCAGTAAGCTATCCACAGCTACTTGAGATAATTTTTGTTTTTAACTTTACTTAACCACAAAAGTCTCACAAGCTGTAATCCTATCTGAAGGGTTAAATGCCTAAAAATGAAGTCTGTGGCTCAGCCATTTAAGTGTGCTAACAGGCAGGTTTAGAGGAGCTTCTACCCGAGTCCTGGCACTGAAGAGGCTGAGGCAGAAGACCATGAGTTGCCCACTGTGGACAACATAAAGAGACTCTGCATCTAAAATACAAAAGTAGGGGATTGGTGAGAATGCCCAGCAAGCACATAAAGACACTTAATCACCAAGCCTGACACCCTGAACTTGATCCCCAGGCTCCATGTGGTCGAAAGAGAGAACCAATTCCTGCAAGCTGTCTTCTGACTTTCACACACATAGAGAGACAGACACACAAAATACACATACATACACACACATACACACACATACAGATACAGAGACATAAAGACACAGACGCACAAAACACAGATATAGAGACATGCACACCCAAATACAAAAGTAGAAAGAAGGTTAAGGATTCAGCTCAGGGGTAGAGTACTTGCCTAGCATGTACGAAGCTTGAGATCTAATCTAGACTACTGTAATAATAATAATAGTAATAATAATAATAACAACAACAACAACATTTGGATTATTATAATTATTTTTTTTTTTTGAGGTAGGGTTTCTCTGTGTGGCCCTGGCTGTTCTGGAACTTGCTCTGTAGACCAGGCTGGCCTCAAACTCAAAGATCCACCTGCCCTGGGATTAAAGGTGTGCAACTCGAATGCCCAATGATTTTCACTGGTCTTAAATCCTCTTACAAGGTACTATACCTGAAAATCACTCAAAGAAAACCACATGGATAACAAAAACTACTAGCAAACAGACCATATAATGTGAGAAGCCAGCCAACATCATTAAAAATATCCCTTAAAATCCACCAATAAACGAGACCTTTATTCTCAGTGCCTGCTGCCAACCAGGGGCTGACCAGACACCTTCAGTGCATTCTTAGGAAGACAGCTAGTGTCTGAAGAGTATGTTTACTTCTTTAGCAATAGGAACTGAGACATCCCAGGCTGGTCTCAAACTCACTGTGTAGCTCAAGCTCCTGCCTCTACTTCCCCAGCACTGGGATCCTAGGCATGAGCCACCATGCGTGGTCTATGCAGTGATGGGGATCAAACCCAAGGCTTTGTGCCCACTAGGCCAGCTAATCTTCAGGCCCTGACTCTTCCTGGGAGTGCAGGCGAGACTACTTTACCATAATGGACACTGGTGCTCCTGTCTAGTAATGTACACTGACATGTGAAAGATCCACTGTGCACTGTCTTTAAATGCTGGCACCCTGACAGAGTGAACAGATAAAAAGCAGCCAAGGGAAATACATGTGAACACACCTGAGGAGAGAGAGGAGTTATCCTCCATCTGGGAGCTTCCCGACCCCCACTGGCTGCTGTGCACCTGACAAATGAGCTAAGCTGGCCAGCACGGGGTTTAGGTCTAGAAGAACACTAGTGAGAAAGGGACAGAGTCTTGAAGCTGGCCCTGAGCTGAAACTGTGCCCTCTGTCCAGCGGCGGGCAATGCTCCAGTGAGGAACTGGTTTTGTCCTTCAGGACTCAGCTTTGTGAGGGAGGGAAGGTACAAAGCTCAGAACAAAGAGCCCAACTGTTTCATAGTATGAAGAACTGCCAATAACTATGGTTTACTTTTTCTTGTGGTGCACACACAGCTCTGTGACTTACAGGTGTTCCAGAGAAAGCCTGTTGTTGCTTTTAATATTCACCCTCCTTGCAAGTCTTCCAAGGCTCTCTGACTTCACCCTTTGACACTTGACACATAGCACTACCTAACCAAGCCACAAAGCAAGCAAGGCACTGAAACAAGCTTCTAGCATTTCCCAGTACAAGCCCACTTGGGCAGATTACTCTTTTCATCGGTTCCCATAGGGCCCATTGAATTTAACTGCCAGCTTGGTCATTAAGCATGATTCTTGGAAGTGAAGCACAGGACTGCAATCCCAGCACTGGGTAGACCAAGGCACAAGAGATGTGAGGCCATTCTAGGTTCCACAAGGAGACTGTAAAACAACACCACGTGCACACAGAAAAAAGTTCCTGGAAATAGCTGAACATAGGACAAAAATATAACCACACTCAGTTGCCTGTGGTGGAAAAATGGTGATGACGGCTTCCAACTCCCTTTAAAGTAGCTGGGGTCTAAGGAGGGAAGGAGGCAGGGAGAAAAGCTGCCACTTCAGGGGGTGGTCTTGTTCAGGGGATCTCCCTTAGGTCACATCTTCACCCTTTTGCTCTGATTTTGTTAGTGACACACACCAACCATGTTCCAAACCAAACACCGTGTCAGGGCCAGCACTAGCAATACACTTGAAGGAACTCAACCTGCCATGATTCATGGACTGAGGACCACAACACACACAGCACCCAGGGCGGCGTAAGCCCACAGGATGGAGGCACAGTAAAGATGGTAGACACATCCAAAGAAGCAGTGACCCTTGCCTCCAGGACCAGGGCCAAGGCAGTTCACACAGCAGGACTCCGGTTCTGAGGCTTATCATGCTTCCTCCAGATTTATCCATAGGCGCATCAAAACATAACCCCTAATAGGCTCCTCTTTTTAAAAACAGCACACAGACCAAGCAAATGACTGTGAGTGGTCAACTAGCGACATCTAGGCAGGAGGTTACAAAGCCAGGCGAAGGTCAGCTCTACAATCCAATTATCCTGATGTCCCAGGGAGGCTGTGCATGTGGAAGCTCAGGCAGTGGCCTCACCAGCAGTCACTGGGAAGAGGGACTGGAGTCACTGGGGAGCTGGTGAAGAACACTGAGGTTCTATGATGCAACGATCTTCCACAAACACTCCTTATTACTGACTGACCATTGGGGTACCACCCACAGCACCCTGTGTGAGGCACTGCGCAGAACCCAACACTGCATACAGCAGAATGAGGCTGGGGGCTGACGACAAAACCCCAGCAACCACAACCTCATTGACCATGTGACATTTAGTAATCTATAAAACACTGGTTTACAACCTCAAAGATAGTCTCTTATTTCTAAGGAGGAACGGAAAGTTCTTAAGGCTCTAACTGGTGTATTGTGAAATTTTAGTTTATGTCCCTCTTGGAGATGAGCAGGACCATGAAGCAGTCACAGTGATGCCAAACCCCTCGTAAGGACATAAAACCTCCATTCTTCCAGAAATGCCAGACCCTTTCTAGTGTTTCAAATGACTAGAGTTGGGGGCATCAGGTGTGGCTAGGCTGTCAAGCTGGTTTATCTCACCCTGCCTGCTACAGGTTGGACCCCAGGAAACTCCTCAGAGACCCACAGCAGCCAGGTGTGGGACCTGACCTCAGTGTCCCTCATCTTCCAGGAGTGCCTGCCTGTTCAGGGTGGATGGTAAAGAAGAGCCTGGCAGCCTGAGACGAAATCTTAACATGCTGAGGCCTGCTAAGAAAAACCAGAGCCAAAGACCAGCAATGCCCATGATGCAGGGACAGCCCAGGAAGGCCTCTCAACCAGCTAGCAGAGCCTGAGTGGTACACTGCACCCTGGCCTTTGACTCCCTTGGCAAGAGCTGCACACTTCAGACAAAGAGCAGAGCTACTTGCTGGGACAGGAGGGTGTCGCTGAACAGAGGAATCCGTGTGGAAACAATCTCCCCAGGCTCTCACTGGCAGCTGCCTCAGAGCACCGAGAAGGAGGCGGCTTCTGAAATGGCGCCAAGGGTACAACACAGGCAGTGCCCTACATTCAAAATATGTCTTTCTAGAAAGTGAGCTTTAATGGTGAAGGACATAAAATGAGCCGTGAACAGGAGACTAAAATTAGCACAGACCACGAACACACTCATCACTTCCTTTATGATCAGTCTAACCCTAACACCAGCATTAAAGGCATTTGCAAAAGAAAGGTGAAGGGAAGCTTGGCTCTGACCCTTCCTCTGCCCAGAAGGGCCCTGACCCTAGACACTGGATGGACACTGCTGAAGGGTGGCAACTGGCTGACCTGACGGTGAGCCAAGGGCAGCCATTAGAGCCCGGTTTGCCCTGTAAATAAACAGCATGTTCCACACAGTTCTTCAGCGGTTAGAGAACCGCCACCCCCTCACACTGAAGACAGGAAGTTGTGGAAGATGGCCCACACCCATCTCCAATTGCGTGGCAACAGCAGCTGGAAAATGCCACGCTCCTTTACCTCCTCAGGCCTGTCTACTAAGATGGGCACTCACTCCCACCTTTCAAAAGCAACATCTTCCGATTGCTTCACTGAGAAGGACATCGAGGTTGCCACCAAAGGGTGGAGGAGTTGCAAAGGAGGCCTGGCTGAAAAGCAGCCCTTCATGAAAAGGCATTTGCTTGTCAACCTTTGGCTTCTAATGGTGGTGATTCCCTCTGTACCATAACTGCTTTGATCAATTTTGTGGTAGGTTTATTTGGGGGTGAGGAGAGGTGGTTCAAGCTCACAAAAAGGAAAGAAAGCAGAACCTGCTGTCTGCTCCTCTCCAGCTTCAATGCTGTCACTCAAACTGGCAAAGCATTCTCACAAGCAGGGAGAATAGCAAATGTGGGCAGTCCTCTACACTGGGAGGACTACATACGGCCAATGGTGCTGATGCTTCTCCGATTTACCCACGAGAAACACAGGAAGACACCGTATCTAGTGCACACATAACCTGGCACCAGCCTATCTGGCACACTGCGATTCTAAATAAGAAGCATGGCACACCATGCTCCTTAAGCCAGAACACTCAGGTCTGAAATAGCAGGAGCTAGCCTGTAGACCATTCTGCACTCTCTTTTACTACGCTTTTTCTGAATAGAGACCCTGGTGGTTCGAGTGTTTACTGTCCAATCCAAGGTACTGCACCACAATAAAACCACAGCCCATAGACGTCCTCAAAACTTAGCGGATGCTCTTCCCAAAACTGTCTCTGGAATGGTTCATCTCCATGCTCTTTACTGAACCCTGGACACTGCTGTCTTGTCGGGGGACAGCCGGTAACAATAGCAATCTAGAAAGGGCTGGACACAGCACATGATGAGGAAGGACACTGAAACCTATGAAACCCAGCTTCAAGAGGTGATGGGTTCTCAAATTCAAGAGAATTGTGGACCTGCCAGTGAGGCTAAACCTCCTGCTGTAACTACAGCTGCCCCAGAGATGTGGCCTCATGTGACTGACACAGTCCTCCTCAGTGTCACATGGCTCCACCCACCTGCAAGGTGGCAGGAGGCTGTCAGGCATAGGAGAACAATCACAACAGGGCTATCACTCAAGCTGGTGCCAAGGCACAAATCAATGGCAACAACCAAAGTAATAACTGAACAAGAAAATGCCCTCCTCACAGAAGCAGCAGGAGCTGGAAAGACAGGCTGCTCTCCCAGAAGACTGAAGTACAGTGCCTAGCACCAAGGGCAGCTCATACCTCTAACTCCAGCTACAGGGAATCCTACACCCTCTTCTGGCCTATGTAGGAACCTGCACATATGTAAGTAAGCATGCCTGTACCCACACCTCCAGAAGAGACACTCACAAGCACACATCTTGAAAGAACGCAGCAGCAGCAGCCGCCACTGGCTGCTCTCTCACAGGTCCTCCTCTCTAAGTCTGAAACCCAGCCACACAGTCTGACTCACAGAGGGTCTGCTTGCTTTTATCCTTCTAAAACAAAAGACCCTGTGGGGATAGCAGAGCTGTACACACAGGGCAAAGCCACAACACAGCAAATGCTCAGCTGGGGTGTGTGGTTTACTGACATGCACTCAGTGCAGTTTCTTTATTTGTTCAACGGAACGAGGCTCTGCTCAGAGGTGACTCCATCTGAGACACCTTTAGGTGGCCCACCTCTTAAGAGAGCTCCAGCCATCTGGGATGGTCACTGACATGTGCGTTACTGTAGGTAGTTCTATAGCAGTCTGCTCAGAATGAACAACAGCAAGCTGGTAGCTGGAATTCGGTCATTTTTTAAGTAAGCTTCCTCCTTGGGAAGAGGTGTGCTGGGCAGTGAGATAGCCCAATAATAAAGGCACCTGCTGCCAAAGCTGGAGACCCAAGTTCCGTCCTAGGACCCACAATGTAGAAGGAGAGAACTAGCCTCCTCAGGCTGTGCGCTGACTTAGCTCATGGGTGAACACATAACTAAATAACCTAACACTCCTTTGGAAGGAAATGGTGTGCCATAGATTCAATGGAAAAGAAGAGACACACGAAACTACTTCCAGACGGAGGTGTAGCAAGGAGCCCCTCTCTCTGATTAACCAATGTATCTTCAGAATGTCACTCTGGGAACCCAATTTTGCTGTGTTCATCCTCTCTGCAAGAGCCACCACTCAGCCACAAAAGCCACAGACACAGCCCAGGCTTCTCCCTATAAAAAAATCAACCAAACAAAAAACAAAAACAAAAAAGAACCCCTAAAACAGCAACAACAACAACAAAACACAAATAAAAAACGCAGGTCTGGATGAGAGGGGCTGGGGACATGAGACCCTCTGGCCCCAAGCCCCTTCACTGGGTGGCTCAGTAGCAATTTCCTGACACGGGCTTGGACGACTGTGAACACACAGATTTCCAGAGAAAACCGGGACCTACCACTTAGCCAACAGGCTGATGCGGACTCTGAGTGCATGACGGGCTGAGGTCTCCGCACTCACTACCTAGTGAGTGTTGTCATCTAGGAAACTCCAGCCACAGACTGGATAGCATTTGGAGTTGAACCACCACACACAAGGCTGGACAGCATTCACTCATGAGAGAGAGCATGGTTCTTTCTGTTTACACTGTGACCTGTGCTGAAGCCACAGGAGCATCAGACTCAGGCTTAGACTCTGGCTAAGGGGGGAAGGTGTCCTGTGAGATGCAGCCCTGCGCCAGTTTTCAGACACTCTGAATCTACAGACTGTCAACAAAGGCTTGGGATGTGTCAGACATGATGGCACATGCCTGTAGTCCCAGGAATTCAGTGACTGAAGCAGGAGAATTGTGAGCTTAGGGACAACATGAGCTACATAGTGAAAACCTGTGTCAAAAAGGGGAGATTGGGGGCTGGAGGCAGCTCAGTCAGCAGAGTGCTTGCCTAGAGGGCCTGCAATTCCTACCTCACCACACACACCAGCACAAAGGCACACACTTGTAATCTGGTGCTGCTGAGGAAGGAGGATAATGGTTCAAGGTCATTTTTGATACTTAGCTAGCCTAGGATGCCTGCAACCCTGTCTCTAAAGGAAGAGAAGAAAAGCTGCTGAGGTGTCTGGGAAGTGGTGCTGAGGGAGGAAGGCTGTGGAGCAGCAGGGTGTCTCCACAGAGTGGATGGTTTTGTCCAGTGGCGGGGACTTAGGTACTTTTTGCTGGAGGCCAGCAGATGTGTAAGCTCTCATCTTATTCAAATGAAGCTGAGAGCAGATGTGGCTCTTTCTAAAATTACAACACAAGGGCAGCTGCCCCTCATGCACCCGCTTTCGTCAACTCTCAAGAGTCAGTTCCTCTGTCTTTTACAGGAAAACCACCCAAGCACTGTCTCGAGGAGGGGCACCTAACTGTGGCCAGCAGACTACCCACTTTCCCACGTCACTCACTCCAGGGAGTCCTCTTAGTGAGAACCTTGAATGTCCCTTGAGAGAAAAAAAAAATATATATATATATATATCGATATATATATATATATATATATATATATATATATATAATATCAACTCTTCTAAGCTGTTAGTCACATTAGCAAGTCTCTAAAATTTTGAGCCTAATTGTATGACCTGTGTGGACGTTTGCAGTTTTACAAGGGTTATTTCAAGAACAATAAGAACTTTTATTACTTGAGGTGAGCTTAATGGTCAGTTAGTTCAGGATCATTTTACAAAAGGGAGGGGGAGGAAGGGGAGTGAAGAAACGAGGCAGAAAGATGGGACCCATCCATCTGGCTCTAGCTGAGGTTGTAACATACTGCCAGACACTGGGGATGTCAGATGAGGAGAAAAGTTACACTCCTCTTGACACTGAGATGGTCTAGTAAAAGGCTGAACAATACTTGCCTTTATGAACTGGAGTTTGAAAAACACAAGACTTGGTAACGTTGCTGACTGACAGAGCGCCATATCTCATTTCCCAGAATTAAAAGTTATTTGTGAATCATCTACACACAAAACCTCTCTGAAACAGGTCAAGAGTGGCCCAGTCAGAGGAACTCAACAGGATTAAAGAGAAAGCTGTAGCTGCTTTCTGAGCCTGTCACACCCCGAGCTTCTGTGAGACAGGCAGATGGCAAGTTGCTCAGCACAGTCAGCAGCTGCTCTGTGGAGCCACATGTTGGCAACACCAAATCATCACACTGGGCAAGGGCTCAAAATACAGGGGCTTCCACCCCAGGGACCCCTACTATTGGGCTGCATGTGGGCCAATCTTCCTGATACCATCATTAGCCTGGGACAAGAGACCTTAGGAATCACAGTCCTGACCACTTGACACTTGAGGGAATACTTACTTTGTGCCAGGTTTAGGGGGTAGGGTGTCACAGTCAGTGACCTCAGGAGATGTGGGCTTCAGTGTCAGACCGAAATATAAAGAGGCGGCTCTAATCAGCACACGGCAACATCAGGTAGTGCACAGAACCCAGAGCAGAGTTCCACTCAAGGAGGCACACATTTGTGCTGGATGAGCACGCTTAGAAAAGTGTGAGCGACTGTGCAGGATGAAAGAAAGCCTCCTGGGCAGTAAGAGGAAGCCACAGGAGAACAAAAGCAACTGGATACCAGCACTGAGTGTGGGTCTTAGCGGGTGCTGTGAAAGCACCAAACACAATCACACAGAGGTGACAGGCTCAGAGTTATTATTTTTGTTTGTTTTGTTTTTTTTTTTTTTGGAACAGGGTCTCTGTGTAGCTCTGACTGCCCTAGAACTCATATGTAGACCAGGCTGGTCTCGAACTCACAGAGATCCACCTGCCTCTGCTTCCAAGAATAAAGGTCAAAGGTGTGGGACACCACACCCGGTTTCAGAGCTATTGTTAAAACAAGTAAAGTCAGCCAGGCGGTGGTGGTACACAGCTTTAATCCCAGCATCACGAGGTAGAGGCAGGCGTATCTCTGGGAGTTCAAGGCCAGCCTGTTCTCCATTAGTGAAAAACTGCAGGGTCTACGGGGAGTGAGTGAAAAACCTGAGAGGCCAGGTTAGGAAGTAGCCAGCATGGGCTAGGAAGACAGCGCAGAGAAAACTGCTTGCTATGCAAGTGTGAGGACGTGAGTTTGGATCCCCAGAACCCAGGTAAAGCCAGACACAGAGACCTGCCTATAACCCCAGTACTGCTACATGAGCTGGGAGACGAGAATCTTTGAAAGCTCATAAGCCAGACATCCCAACATAAGCAGTAGTCAAACAAACAGGTGCCCTGTAACAAACAAGATGGAAGAGCAAAACCCAGACCCCAAGCTTGTCCTCTGAGCTCTCCATGTACACTACAGCACACACATGCACAGGTGCACATGCACACATTCAGACTGTACACACAACAAAAGAAAGGCAACTAGCTTGTCATCTCTGGAGTATGACGGACACATAAGTGCAGGTCTATGGGCACTTAGACCTCCAAGATGGGTGACAGGGTGACTAAGCAATGGAAGGTAGGGGAGGGACTCTTGGAGCTACTCAAGTCAAGCACTCCAGCCTACTCGGAACCCACTTGGGGCACTGCAGGTGCAGATGTCATCCCAGAAGCAATGACTCAGATAAGACTTCTACAACATGGCCAGCAGCCTTCTTGCCAGTATTAGCTACTGCTGGGAATAAGTCAGCATCACCGCTGCAAGAAAGTCAGGGAAGGCATGCAACACACACACCACACCACACCCACTCTACAAGAGACTGGAAAAGGGACAAACAGTGTGTGTGTGTGTGTGTGTGTGTGTGTGTGTGTGTGTGTGCTGGGGGGATGTTGAGGGTGGTGGCTCAGGTCTATAAGAGAGGAACAGCAGCAGAACAGAGTTCAGGCTGGGCCACATAGCAAGATGCATCTCATAAAATGTCAAACAAATAAAACCCTCAAGTGCCAGAGAGGTGGCCCAGGGGTACAGTGCTTGCCTAGAGTGCATAAGGTACCATCCCAGCACCACTGAAAGAGGGGGAAAAAGAGAGAAAAGAATTATCTCAGTAGATTATCATCCAAAAAGTCTTCACGGGGAATTTTTCATTCATTTCAATATCAAAGCTCAGTATACCAGCATTTAATTCCATTACTCAAATAAATACCAGGTCCTGTGGTTCCTACTAAAATGCAAAGGTAGCAGGCAGGCCAGGAGCCCAGCAGAGGGGTCTGGTAGCTCAAAACCATTTGCTTTTCCCTGTTTTCCCAGCCTCTGTATCAGACACTGAATGGGTCCCAGAGAGTCCAGCTACTATAAATATGTCAGAGTCGGCAAACAGGGGGTGCATCTTTCCCGGCTCTTGTGGAACTCCCTGTTAATTTCCTACTAGCCCAGACAATTTCAAAGGTCTCACACCTCCTCAAAGTATCCATCAGAAACCTAAATTTAGTTCATGCAAACCAGGCCAAGCAAGAACATTTAGATCTCATGGGCACTCAAAAAGATGAGAACTTTCCAATCTCTATATCATATACCCGACCCCCACATCAAAATGAATTGTGGTGTACAGGTCTTTCTTTTCTACATAAACTATAGTTGCCCCCCACTTTTGAAGCCAATGCTGTCTAAATAAGCATTACTGGACATGCATCTCTTGGAGCATGACAGTATCAGCTGTCTATACCAATTAGGAATTTTAGGTCATTACTGATATAACAGGACTTGAACCCAGTCGCACAGTGGGTTGTATTTTAGTATGAAGGCAGCTATATCAAATGTCAGGGGGACGAGTGACCCAGCATACAAAGCCTGCCTGTAGAGGAGCTGCCTTGCCTTCGAATCAGGAACAAATCATTCACTGGAAGTGGCAGAATCAAAGCCCTGACCAGCAAGCACCCTCTTCCAGCCACTGAAGGAGGGCAGTGTCCCTAGTTACTCCTCTCATAAAGAACAAGCCAAGTCTAGTTCTCTCACTAGAATGTTTGCAAATTCTGAATGGCAGAAAGTGGTTCTTAAGGCTATTTCCATATGCAAACAACCCTGACTCGACAGGCCTAAATAGCTGTCCACATCTTCAGCCACTTGTTAGCAGTAAAGATGAGAAACACCCAGGCTCCCTCCAAGAAGACTTGGTGCCTGAAGATATTTTTTCTTAGGCTGCCACCTTCCCCAGCACTCAAAAGTCCACTTCACCATCTGTTTCAGAGTTTGTACACCCTTTTGGCCTAAGTATAGAAGTTAGAATAAGGAGAGATGATTCTGGGCCTTGCTTATATGGCTGGTAGCAAAGCTACACACTCCTTCCTAATTATGACAAACTCAAATAGGATTTTGGATACTGCTGCCCTCATTTTGACACACCATCAAACATTCATTAAAACAAAACAAACATAAATCTATCCATTTTCTACCAATTTCTTCACTACCATTTCCACACATTTCTTTGAAACAAAAAAAAAAAAAAAGAAAAAAAAAAAAAAAAAAAAAAAAAAAAAAAAAAGAAAAAATCATGGTTTGGGTAAGTTGGCCTTTAGGTGATTCAAATTCTGGTTTTAAAAAATGGCACAAACTGGCCAGGCGGTGGTGGCCACACTTTTAGTCCCAGCACTCGGGAAGCAGAGGCAGGCTGATCTCTGTGAGTTCGAGACCAGCCTGGTCTACAAGAGCTAGTTCTAGGACAGCCTCCAAAGCCACAGAGAACCCTGTCTCGAAAAACAAAAACAAAACAAAAGGCACAACTGAAGCTAGGAGGTGGTAGTGCACATGCTTTTAATGCCAGCGCACAGGAGGCAGAAGTTCCAGGACAGCCAAGACTGTTACTTGGAGAAACGTGTGTTCTTGAAAAACAAAACAAATAAAAAAGGTACAATTGTAAGATAAAAGAGCTACTTTTAAAATGTAAAACAAAGATGCCCCTCCATACCCATTTAAGAAAATACAAACATTTCTTAATAAACATTTCTTATAAAGCCCATGGTGTGAGAACAAGCCGTGGAGACCCTGACATCTTATTAACTTATGGGGGGCTTAAGTGTGGTAGAGAAATTGGAGAACAATGAGGAAATTATTTCAAAGCCAGCCCACTCCAAGCCAGCAGCATTCTTAACACAGCTTTAACAAGGTTGAGATGTCCGGGCAGGCCACTCTGACCTGAAAGTGTAAAAGCAGCATTCTACCATAACTTAATTATAATACAAGAGTGTTACAAGATCAGCCTATTTCGGTATTAAAAATCCAACTGTCTTCACTTGGGACCGTCTGTTTGGGCAACAACTTCCACACTTGAGAGTGACCGACATGACAATTTCCATGTGATGTCACCCTGGACATTTGATCTGATATAGAAAATCTGCCCACAGATCTGACTCCTTAGTGGAAACCATCCAACTCATTCAGACACTAGACCTGGAACACAAATGTTACAATTGATCGCTCTACTTACACAGATTACACTAGCTATAAATATCAGTCTAAGAGAAGCTGACACACATCACAGCCCAAGTAAAAAGAACCCTGTTAAGGAATCTGGGAATCAAGGCCACCCAAAAAAAGCATTCTGTCAGCCAGGCACACCAAACAGCAGCCTGAGGCTTTTTACTTTTGCAAGTGAAACTCAAAATAGATTTCAATTCTCCAGCTGATGGATCTCACCCGCCGCCTTGGGAACCTAAAAGCTGAGAGCAGAATACACTGCCTGCTCCCTTACACAGGAACAGGATCTATTTTGCACATGCTTATTTAGGATGCTGGGCGAGTGTGGTTTTGGTTAATCCTCACAACCCCCGCACTGACATTTAATCGGAAGACTTATTTTCTTTAGAGGACTTAGTAGCTTGTAAAGACATCTTTGTGTTTTCAATTCGCTGTTTCATAGATAGAGGGGGGGGCCCTACTTTCATAATATTTTATTTATGTACCATAATATTTTATTATGTACCTCAAGCGGGACCGGATCTAAGAAAACAGGGCCATCTCAGCCCACGATCAAGGGATAAAGGACACTCATCAAGGAACGAGGCAATCTAGAGAGGTTAAAGCCGTCTCATTTCCCTGCCTGGAAGGAAAAAGTTTGGTAGCTGGAGGAATGGGTTCTGTGTCCCCCTAGGTTAGTCGCCTAACCTCATGGCTTGCTGCTCCTTGTTCTGCTCAAAGACCAAGCCTCCTTCTCTACCTCTCAGTCCTACCTATAATACCCCTCTCCAAGGCAGCAGGCCCTTTGGGTACAGTCACCCCCCACCTTAACGTGTCTTTCTCTTGCCAACACTTGTCACCAACTGTAATGCTCCGTATTTGAGTGTCTGTGCTGCGACAAGCAAGCCTCTCTGGGGGCAGGGCAGGTCTACCGTAGCGTTCAAGACGCACCATCTCCAGCGCCTAGCGCCCAACACACTGCGACTCGCGTCCAGCAAATGAATGGACAGGAAGGGCTGAGGGGGCTGTCATCCTGGGGCCTCCACGACCGACCGCACACGGAGGCCAGAGCAAAGGAAACGTGCGGGGGGTGGGGTGGGGTGTCGGCGAGCTCACCTCCCTCCCCGGGAGACAAAGGAAGAGGGCCTGAGGTGGTCCGGTCCAGCCAGACAAGGAAGCAGCGGGGGTGTGGACCAGTGGGGACAAAGGGTGGCTGGGCCATGTCGGGGTCGGGGTGGGGGTGGGGGCTCGGGAGAGGACGTGAACGGCGGGGACAAGCAGGCGTGTGCGGGTGGGCGCGTGAGCCCCGAGCGGGGTCTAGACGGCGCGACAGGGGGCTCCTGCGCCCGCAGGGCCGGGGAGGCTGCGCGGCCTAGGGGCCCCGGCTCCGCACCTGGTAAATGGCCGCCCAGTTCCCGGCCTTGTCGATCTGCTCGAACTCCTTCTCCATCTCCATGGCGGGCCGGCCGGCTGCCCGCGTCCGTTCGGCCGTGCGCCGCGCTAGGCCGTGTCGCTCCGCGCCCCGAGGCCCGTCGCCCGCCGCCACCGCAACTCCAGTCTCCCCAGCCGCGGCTTCTGCATGTCAAGCCGGCAGCCGGAAGTGCGCACCCCGCCTCGCCGAGAGCTCCGCCCTCTGTAGGGAAGGACCAATCAGAGAGCGAGAGGGCTCGCCGGCACTTCCGCGGGGGCGGGGCCGGGGCGGAGTTTCGCTGGAAGAGGCCAGGGCCTGAAGAAATGGCCTGATGCGCGCGCGCCGCGCACCGCGCTCCGCTTCCCGGGTTGCGCGCTCGGGACGGAGGGCGCGCGCCCGTTGCCCAGGCGACCCCCGGCGGCGCGCCCATGGCGCGTGGGCCCAGGAGGGGTTGGAGGGATCGCGAGTTCGAGGCTCCAGTCTGTCGGTTGAGTCACGCGTCGAAAGCGTGGTGGTTTGGGGTGCGGGAGCGGCATTTCCTATGCCATTCTTTCTGTTTTTTATTTTTCCAGGGTTTCTCTGCGTATCCAGGGCAGCTCTGTAGACCAGGCTGGACTCCAACTCACAGAGGCCAGCGCGCCTCCCAAGTGCCGGGATTAAAGGAGCGTGCCACCACTCTGGGCTCCCTTCCTTATTTCTAATTCAAGGTCACACTATCCCAGGTTGGCTCCCTAACTTAGTGCCAGGCCAAGGAGAATCCTCCTGCCTCCACCTCCCACGCCTTGGAATCTCAGGCATGTATTGCAGGGGATGGAATCAGAGCTCCGTGCATGCTAGGACGCACTCAGCTTCTTGTTTGTTTTAGATTGTGAGTCACTCTGTAGCTGGCCTGGAATTCACTATGTAGCCCAGGCTGGCCTCTAGCTCAACCATCTGCCGGCCTTAGTCTCCCCAGTTCCCTGCATGTGCCTACACCAGACTGCCCACTTTGCCCTCGTGAAACAGGAGAGTTTCATGAGATTTCTACCCAGGCAGAATAAATGAATGGGATCTGCTCTAGTTTTCTCTCTTTCCACAGTATCAAGAAAATGCAGGTTAGATGTGGTGGTGCTTGCCTTTAAACCCAGCACTCCCGAGGTAGAGTCAAGGGGTCTCTGAGTTCAAGGCCAGCCTGGTCTACATGATGAGTTCCAGGACAACCAGAGTTACACAGTGAGACCCTGTCTCAAACAAAAAGCAACAAAAAAGGAAAATCTTCCTTGGGGTGAAGGTGGCTCACAACCGTCTGTAACTGCGGTTTCTGGTCCTCTTCTGAGCTCCAAGGGCACCAGGCATATGTGACACCTACCATACATGCAAACAAAACATTCATACAAATAAAATAAATCTAAAAATATTAAAAAGAAAGAAATCTCCCCTACAACCTCACCCATGTGCATATTCTCTGCCCAGAGTGAACACTGAATATTGATTCTGATGCCTGGGCTCTTTAAAGTGGAAGAGAAGGGTGAGGATCCCTCCTCTGGGAAGCTTGACTGGAGCTGGGAGTTGTTACCATGCGTCCTGGGCTCCACACATGACAGAAAGGAAGACTGCATTAGATCAGTAGTACCCTGTGCCCAACACTAACTAGCTCCTGGTGTGAGAGTGGATTCTAGCTTGCTCTTGGAATGCTGTGGTGGGCACAGTGCCTGGCATGCATTTATTCCCCACAACTACCCTCTCATAGAGGCATTTTGATTCCCATCCTAGAACTGTCAAGAGAAATGCACAGAGACAAGTCTCTCGTCCAAGGCAACATTGCTGAGCTAGGCTAGCAGCTGAACATGCCTATAAGCCTAGGAGAAGCTAAGGCAGGAGGATCACCCAAACTTCGAGGCCAGCCTGGTCTACTTGGTGAGTTCCAGGTACAGAGTGAAAACCCTGTCTCAAAAAACAATAAACAAAGCACTCTTGCAAATGGGAAGGGGGGCTGGATTCCAGCCAGACCTTCAGAGGATCTCTTTGGGGGAGTGGGAGAGGGATGGGGATGCGGACAGACTCTGGTTCTAAAATCCCATGATGTGGCCTGGGGTGGATTCCTGGTAAGCTCTGCATCTTGGTTTTCTCCATTGTGAAATGTGCCTACCTCAGGATGGGTGGGTGGTGGCACACACACTAAATCCCAGCATTCGTGATCCCTGAACAGGCAGGTGGATCTCGGTGAGTTCAAGGCCAGCTGGGTCTACAGAGCCAGTTCCAAGACAGCCAGAGCTACACAAAGAACCCCCCTCCCCCACAAAAGAAAGGAAGGAAGGAAGGAAGAAAGAGAGTGTCTGCATCATAAAAGGTGAACGAGTTCATCTAATGGGCTTAGCAAGGGGCTCAGTCATTATTTAAATATTATATGGATATTATATGGGTATTTTTTCATAGCACATATGCAATTTGAAGTCGAAGGACAACTTGCCGTAGTCTATATTCTCCTTCTATTGTGTGAAACCCAGGGATCGAACTCAGGTTGTCAGGCTTGGCAGCAAGCAGCCATATCCAGGGAGCCATCTAGCCAGCCCATTAATCCTTGCTGGATAGACAGCTGCCCTGATAAGCAATATCCTTAGAAATAGAGCGCTCCTGTAAGAAAAAATTAAAGTTGCCTGTTCTGGTGAAAAATTAGGGACCCCACCCTTGGAGGCTGCCTGACTGAAGCCATTGCCTGTTTGGTGGGCTCCTGTCCTTATGGGGTACACATTTGAGGAATAGCCCCATAGATGCTTTCACCCCTGTATGCAGAGCTCAGTAAATGAATGAATCAAGTGCCCATCCTGACCCCAAGTGCTGGATGTCATCCAGTGACTGGAACCCTGTGCCCCTGTCTTTTTCTTTTTTGCATAGCCCAGGGTGAAGCCCAGGGGCCCACATGCTAGGCAGTGTCTCTCTAACCCTGAGCTACATACTCTTCCCCTCTTTTTGCTTTTGATTTGACACAGTTTCACTAAAGTGCCTCATCAGACCTTGAACTTGTGATCCTCCCCTCCTGAGTAGCTGAGATGAGAGGCCTGTGCCACTGGGCCCAGTCATTGGCAGTTCACATGGTCCCAGAATTTGCTGGCATCGTGGCACTCCTTCTGATGTCCTAGGCCACTTCTCTGCTTCCATGTCCAGCAGGCTGTCTTTCTTCAGCAGTATCCCTCTACCCTTGCCTTATTTCCACGTGGTCTCTCTGGCTCCTCCTGTCTGACAAACCTCCCTGTTTCGTTCTGTAAGAACACTTGTCATGTCAGGATGGCCGAACAGTCTAAGAACACTTGTCATTGTGTCCCAAACTGATGTTGCCGGCCAGTGATCCAGATCCCCACCCCAGGCTCCTAAATCAATGGCATGCAAAACTATTTTCCCAAATAAGGTCACACTGGTGATGTGACTTCTTAGGGGCCCCACTTAACCCACTGAAGTGGCAGACGATGACACCCCATCAGAAATCTCAGCCCTGGAAGAGAGGCTGAGTCTCCTCACACCCGCTCTCCGCACAACAGCACCCAAGATGGTCACACCTTCCTGATAAAAACACTGTGAGGCTTTCTCGTTCTACTTAGAAAAAAGCCTGGCCGAGAAACGGAGAGATGGCTTTGTGCTTAGGAGCACTTATTGCTCTAACAGAGGAACCCCATTCAGTTCCCAGCCACTACACAGTGGCTCACAACTACCTGTAATTACAGTACTGGAGGCTCCCATGCCTCTTCAGGCACAGGCACAGACAGGCACACACACACACACACACACACACACACACACACACACACACTTAAATGTGTGTATTAAAAAAAAAAAAGAATAGCTGGGCAGTGGTGGTGAGCACATCTTTAATCCCCGAACTCAGGAGGCAGAGGCAGGCAGATCTCTGTGAGTTCGAGGCCAGCATTGTCTACAAAGCGAGTTACCGGACAGGTTCCAAAGCAACACAGAGAAACTCTCTTTCAGGAGAAAAAAAGAAAAGAAAATGAAAAAAAGAATAACAATCCACCCCTAGCTCGGGTTGTCATGCCCTGGTGACCGTGGTGACCTGACCCGTCTGCCTCCCCACCCTCTCTCTACATGGCCTGCTTCGCTCCATTCTGGGTCCCTTCCTAGCTGGCTGGTTTCTACCACAGGAACTTTGTGCCACCCAGCTCTGACCAGGACCCTCTGTTTGTGTATCTTCTCTCCCTTCAGGTCTCACGCTGAGTGTCACCTCCTCAAGAAGGTCTCCTGACTGCAGCTAATGCCTCCTGTCATCCTCTGCTGCTCCTATTTTATTGGCTGGCTTCTCGCCTGGCAGTCCTGTCTCATCAGGGTGGAACCTCTCTTTTCCCATGTCCCAGCACCTGACATTTGCTGGAAAGAGAGACTTTAGTGACCCTAAGTGTCAGCTTTCCCCAAAGCCTTGTGGACAAAGCTGGCCCTGCCAACCTAATGATGATGGTAGCTGATTACAAAGTAAACAAGGTGGCCGTTGTCACCATGGCTAAATTGGTTTCTGGTCAGGCAAGCCTGTAAAGTGCTCCAATGTTCTCACTCGGGTTCTTGGATTTCTCTTTGCAGATTCCACTAAGGGAAGAAATTAACAGTTCAAGTCAACCTTTTAATCACCCCAGGACTTGTGGGTAGAGCAGAGAGTGTTTTCGAAGCATGGGGTTGTTGCTGGCCCCTGACTGAGCGAGGCCAGCAAGTGGCCTTGACAGTAGTGGCATTGGCCTACCAGTAATGCAACTTAGAGCTTAGAATCCGAAGTAACAGTCAAACTCTAATGTTGCTTCATCCGGGAGGTCCCTACTCCTTTCCCCTCTCTCGATAACTCCCAACCCCGGCCCTTCACACGAGCCATGACTTGAAGTGTTTGTCATCATCCCTTTACTGACTGTAAACTTTGTGAATAAGTGAGGCTGAGTTGTGTTGCCCAACACCGTCCTCGTTGGGCTGGAAGTCTGCAAGTCATTCTTCCCAAACCCCCACCTGTTCTAGAATTCAGGATGGCAAGGGCTTCTTTGCCTCTCAAAGACTGAAGCCCTTGGGATGTCCAGCACAACCACCCAGTGCTGGGAGCACACAGGCAGGATGGGCGCAGCTCCACCTCAGAGCCTCAAGATTGGATTTCCTAGCAGAATTAGGCACCTGGATCGCTTGGTGAGCCAGTCTCTGAGATGGAGTACCAGTGGGGAAGTCAGAGTGCTGGCATGGAAGGCATAGGCTCCAGCCCTCAACTGTCTGGGCATTAGTTAAACTCCAAAGTCCCCTTATGTCCTTCAAACTGTTTGACTTTCTCAGGTGTAGTCAGTCACCGCTGAGACACAGTAAAGAGGGACAATCGATACACAACCCAGAACCAACAGCTGGCCTGGATCAGAGAGCGTGTGGCTGTCACGTCAGAGTTTCCGAGCCCAGAGTCTGCCTCTTACAGCCTGTGTGCCCGCCGGACCAAGTTTCTTAACCTCTTGGTGTTGGCCTAGATAATTTCCTATGAGAAAACACAACCGAAAGTGGCTTTTGCAAAATGGGAAGTTTTTGGCTCATGAAAATGGGAAGTCTAAAAGCTGCTTGCTTCAGGCATAGGGGCACAGACAATGCCATTCTGACTCTGGCTCCTCGGCCCCGTTCTCTGCTTGCCTTGTACTGGCTCCTGCAGATGGCCTGGGATGGCCCAGCAACCCTCTCTCCCAGCACATATCCTGGCATGTAGTCTGCTAAGTTCCATGGAGGGAGGGGCTGTCCAGAGGAGAACTTGGCAGAGGGAAGAAGCCAGGCTTACAGGGGTCAATGACTTAACGGAGGCCTTGGAGCCAGCAAGGCCAACACAGGCTCTGAATGTGGACCTCTCACCTAAGAGTCTGTGCCCTTCCCCAGGATGTTGTACAATCTCCCCAGGAATTCCCATGAGCTCTAAAAATAGCACAAATGGCTCCAAGAATGCCAATCATGGTGACATCTATTACTTTAAAGACCAGGCGTGGTGGCACACGCCTGTAATCCTGGCACTAGGGGGTGGAGGCAGAATGTCCAGAGGTTCAGTGTCATCCTTGACCATATAGAGGGTTCAAGTCCAGTCTGAGGTACATGAGACCCTGTCTTGGAAAAAAAAATTATTTTTTTAACTTAACACTGTGAAAGTCTATACCATTAGGAGTCCCATTTGAACTGCAGCACAGAGAAGTTAGGCAACTTGCCCACAGTTGCACAGGCTTGACGCATGGTTCTGAAGTTGTGTTAGTCTGCAGTCCGCACCATTTCAGGAAGGGAGGCGGCCCTACCCGAAGCTCCGCCCCACTCACATCCTCCCTGGGCTCTTCAAAGCCTTCAAGAGACTCTCCCATCGCCCCGCCCCCGGAAAACATTTCAGACTTGATTCCAGGCCATTATAAATAAACACACAAATATAATCCCAAGCTGGCCGTCTCGTAAGAAAAGACGGGAGGAGGGGGAGGCATTTAGGGGAACCGGGGAGTCACGTGTGTGCTGAGAAAGGCTGCAGAGAGGCGAGGGGGCGTGGTTCGGGGAGGGAAGTGGAACCCAGAGATGGAAATGAGGTTTGGCTCCCGCTTTCAGCAAAGGTGGAGTCTGGGAGAGTTGCTGGAGGCCAGGGCACGTCTCCACCCTCCCTGACGAGGTCAGGGCACTGTTGTTGCCCAGCCCGTGGTTCTGGGTATGGATCCTGGAACCTGGAGGCCTTGGGCAAGCGTTCTCTTGGGCAAGCCAGTTCCTCATCTCTCAGACCCTCAATTTTCTGTCTTACATAAGGGAGGGAGGCATTACTGAAGAGACTGGCAGCGTCAAGTGCCCTGCTCTTTCGGGTTAGCAGCAAGGTCTTCGTAAATTCGGTTCTTGTGATATCAAACATTCAGGTTACTAGCCAGCTCTAGAAACTTCTAATGTATGCTGTAACTAACTTCTCTGGGGGCTTTATCCTTTTGCTGCGAGCAGGTGGGGGAGGCTTGGCCAATGTGTGCACAACTTGTACAATTGCACAGACCTGCCCCTCAGCCTTGGCTGGTTGTACTTTCATTATCTTGAAATTGTAAATCACTTTTTACTTCTTGTTTTTTCTTCTCATTGTTGGGGATTTGAACCCAAGGCCTTGTGCATACTAGATAAGAGCTAAACCACTAAGCTACATCTCCAGCCCTCTCCAAATAGCTGGTCTTAGAGGGGTGATCTTAAGTGGTCACTCTCTTGAAAGGTGTGGCTTTAGTGACTCTTCCTTTGTCTTTGATGGAAGACCTGGCAGAAGCAATTTAGGGGACAAGAGGACTCTTGTTGTTGTTTGATTGTTTTTGTTTTGTTTTGTTTTGTTTGCAGCACATAATTCCAAGGGAGAAAACAATACAGTCCATCATAGCGGGAGAGTTGTCTGGAGAGGCTTCATCCTGGGCAGTGGGAACTTGGGGATGGAGCTTCTCACATCCTAGCAGGTCAGGAAGCAGAGACAAGACCCAAAACAGGGTCAGGCTATAACCCACATTTCTCACGCCAAGAGACCTGATGATCACCAGCCACACCATACCTCCCAAAGGTCCCAAAATACCCAAGTAATGCCACAAGTTGGGAACCAAGTGTCCCAACATACGAGGCTCTGGGGGACAGTTTATTAAAATCCAAACAGTGTCAGAGCAGTTTCTTTGAAGATGATGTACAGTCTTGTGAAAGGTTCAGGCATTATGCTGGCCTGCCCCTGTTACCTGGTGGAATCCACTCAGGCAATACCCTGGTCAGCCCAAGGTTCCATGGGAAAGAAGTCTGCACACAGGTGCAGAGGACCCCTTTAAAAGATAGGCCCCTGCACCTTTCTCTCTCTGCACCTTTACGCTCTCTTTCTCTCTCTCTGTCTGTTCCCGCTCTCTCTCTCTCTCTCTCCCCCTGTTCCTGCTCTCTGTCCCCTCTCTCTGTTTCCCCGCTCTGTCTCTCTATGGCGACCGGCCATGGCGGTCAGCCATTACCCTGTCCCTCTTCTTAGTCTACCCATTCTACCGGCCCTTATAATAAACTTATAGTAAATATGTCTGTCTCAATATTTCTCTTTTCTTCTTTTTAAACAAAAGAATAACATTTTGGCAACCAACGTGGAAAGGCTCTGCCCTTATGCCTTCTGCGACCTGCTGGCGGGCGCATGTTAGGCTAAGGGTAACCTTACAATCCACTTCCATCTCCGCTTTTCCTGGCACTCCCTCCTGCCTGCAGCAGCCTGAGATGCCGGAACTCAACTCGAAACAAAAGAATAACATCTTGTCCTGTCATTCTGGGAGAGACCAATGGCAGCCTGTCCTAAAACAGGACAACTTGCAAGAGTCAGTTCTCTCCTTCTGCCATGTGGGTTGGTCATGGGAATTGAACTTGGGTCATCAAGCTTGGCAGCAAGTGCCTTTAGGAGTCATCGTGTTGGCCCAGTAACAGGGATTGAACATGGTATAACTGCATGCACTGCGTATAAACCTCAGGCTAGCTTTGGTGCTAAGTGAGCATCTCCCTGGCTCTCTGCAGTGACCTGGTGGTAGGAAACTGAGGCCTGGAGTGGTCCTGTGACTTGTCTTAGGTTGCTTAGAGGTGAGGGGATGGTGTCATAAGCTGAGAAGATCTCTGGCCTGACTTGGCCTTTGTGTGTGTGTGTGTGTGTGTGTGTGTGTGTAGTTGTGTGAGGAAGCCAGAAGAAACTTTAGGTATCATTCCTCAGATGCTGTCTACCTTGCTTTGGAGTCAGGACATCTCACTGGTTTGGAACTCAACAAGGTATCAGGGCCGGCTGGTCAGCAAGGCCCAGGGATTGACCTGACTCTGTATCCGCAGTATTGGGGTTACAAAGGTGTGCCACTCAGCCAGGATCTCCCCCTCACCCCCAGAGTTCTGGGGATAGAACTCAGGTCTCATGCTTGCATGGCAAGCGTCTCACTAACTGAGTCATCTTCTCAGAGAGGCAGACTGTAGCTCAGACTGACCTTGAACTCTTGTCCGTCCTTCCTGCTTCAGCCCCCTTTGGCACTGGGATCACAGGTGGGTGTCACCGCTCCCAGAGTCACAGTCTACTTTTGGAGATGGAAGTGGCCTTTGTCTGAGATTCCCACTGACTAGAACTGGGGATCCTTTGCAATGTGGAGAGGCCACAGAGAGGACTCCCATTTGACCTCATCGGGACTGTGGGGAAGCACAGAAGCAGGGAGCTATGTGCCAAGGGCTTTGGCTGTCCCTGCTGCCCATGGGCTGGGGTAGGCAGGGTAGGACCTTTTGTTTAATAATGGTCGGGGTGGCAGACAGGAAGAGAGAGACTTAGAGCAGCCTCCACTGGGGGACACAGGCTGACTGCCACAGATCAGCAGCTAACCATTGGACTGTGAGGCCAGCAGGAGGGCATGAGGAAACACTTAACATGGACCTAGAAGGGGCTTGTGGCCTTGTGGATAATTTTAGTGCATGGCTCCTTTTCTACCTTGTGTGTCCCATCTGTCACCCTAACAGCTACAGACAATTGTATTTGTAGCCTTTATGGGTTCATCTGAGCTGTTGGGTCAGATCCTAATTGGATTCAATATCAGTTCTCTCTCTCTCTCTCTCTCTCTCTCTCTCTCTCTCTCTCTCTCTCTCTTCATACAAATGGATTTGAAGTTAGACACTGGCCCTTCCATTCTGGAACTACATTCCCAAAATCCTTTGAGGCTAAATGCGCTACTTCATTCAGTACAAAGGCTATGAGTGGACTTCATGTGATCCGCTTTTAAATCCTGACCTTAAGGTGGGTGGGCATGGTGTGGGAGACACATGATCTTTTATTTGTTTGTTTTTAATACAGGTTTTCGTTGTGTAACCCTGGCTGTCCTGGAGCTCACTCTGTAAACCAGGCTGGCCTCGAACTCACAGAGATCCATCTGCCTCTGCCTCTGCCTCCCAAGCTCTGGGGTTAAAGGCTTGCACCAACATCGCCTGGTTTGGGAAATCTTTTACCTTCTCTCCATTCTACTGCTTGGAATGTAATATACTGGGCACAAGTTTGAACTGCGCAGACAAGAGCTTAGTGGGAGGATGGAAGAGAATGGGACAGAAGGACCTGTCTCATCCTATACTGACTGCACAGCTGCCTATGTAAGAGAGATGTCCAAACTACCCCTGTGTAGCCACGGTGCCTAGTTCCTCTCACCAGGCACGTCCTTATTGTTAGAGTGAACTCTGCTGCAGCCGGAAAGCCAGCTCAGTGGTCAAGAGCACTGGTTGCTCTTGCCAAAAACCTGGGTTCCATTCCGCACACCGCCATGGTGGCTCACAGCTGTCTGTAACTCCAGTTCCAGGGGATCTGATGCCCTCTTCTGGCCTCCATGGGCACCAGGCACACACATAGTTCACAGACATACATGTCAACAAAACACTCATACACATAAACAAGAGACAGTGAACTTTGCTTAGGCTCTCAGTTGGAACCCTAGTCAGTAACTAAACCCATGCTATTTATTCTCTCACTCCAGCTAGGCTTGCAGAGCCAGGTGGCCTACTCCATACGGCACTGGGGATGGGAGCAGCATCCTGGGAGACAAGGGCAGAGGAACCTTAGGAACAATGGTCTATGTGGCATTTGGCAAGCAGCCAGTAAAAACAGTCCAACCTCCCCCAAGGTTCTGGGCATCTTTGGAAAGACCCTAACTACAGTCTTAAAGCCCCGGAGCCCTGGAATTAAAGACTAAAGGGGAAGCTGGAATTCAGGGGGCAGCTGGGCCTGAAACAGGTACCCCTCCCTTCCCCCTTCTCACCTAGCAGAGGTTGAAGACAGGAGGGGCCCCTTCCCAGGGCTTCTTGGCATCAGGACCTCGGCGTGTTGACCAATGTCTGGGTGGGGGTGGGAGGCACAGAGTGCTGAGGGTTTTTCTTGGGAACGTTGCCCCCCTTGTAAAAGAGACATACAGGAGGGGTGGGGTGTCACTGGCTGCCATGAAAGGGAAAGCAGAGGAAGCACCTGCAAGCTTGACAACAGCAGAGAGCAAAACCACTAGGTCTGTCCCAGTGGCGGAGAGCACAACCCCATCCCATTGTCTGCAGTGTGGGCTTGGCTCTTTGGTTACTTGTGGCTGACAGCATGATAGTGACCTGTGACTTTTTTTTTTTTAAGACAGGGTCCCAAGTAGCCAAGGATGGCCTTGAACTTCGGAGTTGCTTGCCTCTACTACCTGAGTCCTTGAGATTGCAGATGTGGGCCACCACACCTGGCTCATGTGGTGTTTAAGCACTTGACCAGCTGAGGCCCAGCCCCAGCCCTCTGTGACGTTGTCTTTGGTCTCTACCTCTCTCTAGGCACTCCATCTTATCACAGTACCCCTAGCTCTGGAAGTTAAAAACTCTCATTTGGAAAAAACCCAAGTCACCCTGTCCCCCACACCCTTCTAAGTCAGAGTCTCCCTCACCACTCCCACTCGAGAGTTCTTCATTTCAGGAAATCTGGGTACAGAAGCCTAAAAACAGAACTCCAGCCTTCATGGGAACTTGGGCTGTTCCCATGGCCCTTCTCTTGGAAGTGAGACTCAGCCTTGTTGGAAGGCATGGACCCTGTGGGTACAGATCACAGGGTCTCAGACAGGATCTGGGTGAGAGGAGGCGTCTCCCAAGTGCTTGCTGAATGAATATAAGAAATGAATCATCTAAATCCAGTTTAATGAGTCCCTGAACACAGCCAGCCTCCAGCCTTGCGCCCCCGCCTGCCCGCCCCTCTGTGTCATCCAAGACAAGATGGTTCTTGTAGAAATTGAGCTCAGGGAAATGAGGTCAACGCTATTCTCAGTTCCCAATCCCTTATGAACCCCCTTCCCCTGCCCTCCTCACCCCCATCCCTCTCTGACCCGGGGCATCTTAGGAAACAGGAAAGAGGCTCTGGAACCATGGATTAGCATCCAGCCTTTGAGGCCGGCATTTTTCATTTTCTTAATTTCTTTCTGATTGCCGAGTGGCACATTTCATGGCAACAGCTTGAAGCATGGTCAGAAGAAACACCTGGTGTGCTCTTCGCTGCTGACAGTTCATGCTGATAGTCTGGTGAGCATGTATTGACACGGGGTCTCCCATGAAACCCAGAGTAGCCTTGAACTTGAGGCAATCCTCCTGTCTCAGATTCCTATGTGCTGAGATGACAGGCATCTGCCCCCCATCACCTTGTCCATCATTTTCCGGATCTGCTGTTTCCTCATCTATCCTAGGCACCTCCCCAACCCTGTAATTTCTCCCTTTGTCATATCATTCACAATTCTCCAGTGCTTTCTCTGTCTCTGTCAGACATCAGAGGTTGACCCCCTCCCTCCTCACCAGCCACGCTGTGTGGTCCAATCCCCATCTTTGGACACGACTGGAAAACGAGTCCTCTCCTCACAGGCATTTCTGAGAAGTCTGGCTGTGTTGTCCCTGAGCTCCTCATGTCACTTGTCTGTTCTTGCTCTAAGCTGTGGCTGATCCACTCCCAGCCTCTTTCTGCCCTTCTCAGGAATGCTTTCCGGCCTGAGGCTATGGCTTGGTTGGCAGAGCTCTCATCTAGCATTGGGAAAGCCCCTAGTTCCATGTAAATCAGGCCTACTGGGGCCTGCCTGTAATTCAAGCCCTTGGGAGGTAGCATCAAGAGGATCAGGAACTCAGGGTTATCCTCAGCTACACATTGAGTTGGAGGCCAGCCTGGAGTAAGTGAGGTCTGGTCTGTAGGAAAATAATGTCATAAGCTTACTTTTAGCTACATTGGGTTGACTGCAGCTCCCACAACCTGGCTCGTAGCGTCCCTGTAGAATGAGCTGTGCAGAGCCAGGTGGCCATCAACCCTGCAGCAAACCCACCACAGCCCTTTTACCCTTGGCAGTCTCCCGTAGCTGTGGCTGGGCACTTGCTCAGGCCTCTGAGTGACTCTATTTCTCCCCCCCACCCCCGGGCCCTGAGAGGAGAGCAGGGCTCAGCCTTCAGGAGCATCCCATAGTATCCAGCACTGGTGAATGAGACAGGGTGTCCACCAGCTCACCAACCTGCCTCACAGGCAGACAGATGACCAGGGCAGTCTCCCAGAATCCCTAGAGGGACTGTGTCATTTGACCAATGAGAGGCTACTCATAATGTCCCCTGCTTGCCTCCGTATCCCCCCCACCACCACTGAGGCCTCAGGCATAATACTCCCATCCAATCCTGTTTCAGAGGTTGCAACACCAAGGACTTCAGCAGAAGGCTGTACCTTAACCTCTCCTCAATGACAACATTGACTTGTTGTCAAATGTCTTCTTTTAAACTCAGAACCCAAACATTCCTGGCACCTCTAGAATATCGACACCTAGTCCTGGACCTAAACAAGGTTTGAGATTCCTATCCTGGACTCCATTGTGCCTGCTTTGGGCTAGGTCCTTTACATAACCTTAAGGTGAAGTTAAAGGTCCCTGGAGTTTCCCAGGCTAAGTTCAAAGGTCACCAGGACCAGCCACCTCCCTGTAGGCCCCATGGAGAAGTCATTAAGCAGAATGTCAGTCTCCTTCCTCTCCTGTGACTCTGAAGAAGTGAGGAGAGAGTGTATGCTGCCCCTCCTCCCTGAGTCCAACTGCATTGGAGAAGGAGGACCCAGACAACTCTGAACCAAATCTGAGGTTTAAATTCTGTTCAATGAAAAATTTAAAAATATGATCATGTGCAAATTATTTTATTTTCTCCCTTGACACAGGGTCTGGTCCTGTAGCTGAGGCAGGCCTAGACACCCCAG